>NC_136270.1:14632272-14707272 GCF_964187855.1 Myxine glutinosa | reverse complement strand
TTCAATTTTCAAGTCAATCGGTTGAGAATTGACGGCTTTTTAGATGAAAATTGATGATTTTTAAAATTTGACCTTGAGTTGACCTTTGACCTTTTGACCTCAAAAATAGTTCAATATACAAATGGTCTAAACGTCGAAAGGTGTAAAGGTCTAAAGGAGCCTAAAGGGTCAAAATGTGCAAATACTGTTCTGTGCTGTTATGTGCGAAATGTTTGGGAGATCTCGCGAGATCTTGCGGGGGAAGTCACGGTTTTACGAAGCTGTCCCGACCTTCACGCACGCTCGAAGTTAAGTAATTGATCACAATTGTATTTTTGTCGAAACTGTATTTATCTTACGTGTGTGTACCTATAGTGCGTCCCTTGGAAGATTTATCGGTGTTAATCTTTCATACCTGTATAGAGTAGTCGAGTATTTCATGCCGCGATATATTGCGGTCTTGTTGTTGTTCTTTAAGCTTCCTACCTGGAGGCTTTGTTTTCTCTCAGCGGCCGATTGTGGTCCTGCTACTCTCGGTCTCTCAGTTTTTTCCCAGTCTTTTCACCCCATACTTCCTTGTTTAAAATCTTAACTCAAAAACAAACAAACAAAACAAAAAAACATTTCCTTTTTTGTTTTTGTTCTTTAAGCTTCCTACCTGGAAGCTTTGTTTTCTCTCAGCGGTCGATTGTGGTCCTGCTACTCTCGTTCTCTCAGTTTTTTCCCAGTCTTTTCACACCAGACTTCCTTGTTTAAAATCTTAACTCAAAAACAAACAAACAAACAAACAAAAACAACATTTCCTTCTTTGTTCTTTTCGTTCGTTCATTCTTCGATCACGTGTTCCACCCCCATTTCATGCCATTCCCCAGATCTGTTTTGCCCTGTTCTTTTTGCTGACATCTTTTGCCCTGTTCACGTGACTCGTGGTTGTCCCTCTAGGCTCCCTCTCCCCGTTGTTTTTTTTTGTGAATATTAGACTGTTATTCACGGTTCTGTTTAAATATGTTTAAACTTTCCCCTGCAGTGTTTTATTCAGTGGTATATTACAACATGCTGTTTTTCTTCGTATTTAAAAGGCTCTTTTCAATTTCCTCTCCAACTAATTCTACTTCAAAAAAATATTCAATCTCTTATAATTCTAAATCACTACATGCTCTAAATTCAAATTCATTCCACCCCATCTCCACCGTTCTTATACGGATCGCTAACTTGAAAATCACAATAAACCCAAATTGTTATAAATGTTAGTCTTTCATTAATCATCCACTTTCTAAACTCCCCCCTCGCCCCTCCCCTCCAAATCTCCCCCCTTGCCCCTCCCCTCCTAAACTCCCTCCCCTCCTAAACTCTCCCCTAACCCCGCCCCTTCAAAACTCCCCCCCTACCATCCCTCTCCAATTCTCCCCCCTCCAACCCCCTTCTCAAAGCTGCCTCCACCCGACTTCATCTCCCTTCTATCTCATACCTCCACCTCCCCCAACCTTCTACTTTCCTCTGCCACCCCTCAAGGAACCCCTCACTGTGCCTCATCCAATCACCATCAAACCTTTCGTCCTCATCCTTCCCTTTATTGTAACTCTTCTGTAATCTCTGACACTGTAGCGGTTACCGCTGGGTATACACAATCGCCTTGCACCTACCGAGGACGCGGCCAGGGAGCGATCACCATGCCGGGCTCGTCCAGGCCGCCCGGACAGGCCCAGACGCGCCTCTCCCGGGCATGCCCGGACTCGCCGTTCCCGGGCTCGCCCGAGCCGCCCGGGCACGCCCGGTCTCGTCTTTCCCGGGCTCACCCAGGACACCCGGGCATGCCTGCTCTCGCCTTTCCAGGGCTCGCCCAGGATGCCCGGGCATGTCCAGACTCGCCTTTCCAGGACTCGCCCAGGACGCCCGGGCACGCCCAGCCTCGCCTTTCCAGGGCTCGCCTAGGACACCCGGGCATGCCCGCTCTCGCCTTTCCAGGGCTCGCCCAGGACGCCCGGGCATGTCCAGACTCGCCTTTCCAGGGCTCGCCCAGGACGCCCGGGCACGCCCGGTCTCGCCTTTCCAGGGCAAACGCTCCGGCATGATGTGTATATATATTGCTGCCCGATAAACGGGCTTTTCAGAGTACCCGAGTTTGATTCGTGCAATAAAGCAACACGGACGAATTTCCGTCTTTTGTCACGTCAATCCTTTCGACTCGCATTGGAGCACAGCTCCTTCATTGGTGACCCACGACATGGACACGGCAGTTGCCCTTAAACTGCCTACCTTCTGGGAGGCTCACGCGGCAGTTTGGTTCGCCCAGGCGGACTCCCAGTCTGCCCTGCGAGGCATCACCGCCGACGACACCCGCTTCCACCATGTGGTAGCAGCGCTCGGCTCCGCCACCGCGGCCCGCGCCCTGAGCCTCCTCCAGCGCCCGCCAGCTGCTGACAAGTATGGCGCGATCAAGACGCTCCTCCTCGATGCTTTCGCCCTCTCACCGGCGGAACGCGCACGACGCCTGCTCGACCTGCCCGAGCTCGGCGACACGCGCCCGTCCGAGCGAATGGACTACATGCTCTCGCTGCTCGGTGAGCACTCTCCGGATTTTCTTTTCCGAGAGCTGTTCCTCCGCCAGCTGCCTAACCAGGTATGCCTCGCCCTGGCAGGCACGCAGATCGCGGATCCCCGCGCCCTCGCCAGGGAAGCCGACAAGATCTCCTCGGCAGGCCAGCACATCGGGGTGGCTACCTGGAGCCCGCCGCCATCCGAGGCGACGCCCATGGCGCCCGAGTGCCCTGCGTGGTTGGAGGCCGAACTGCCGGTGCAACTGGCGGCCGCCACGCCGCGCCGGCCGCTTCCAACATGACGGCCGGGGCCTCCACCTGACCAGGCGTGGTGTTATTACCATGCCAGGTTCGGACGGAAGGCTCGGACGTGCCAACCCCCGTGCACTTTCGGCAAGTCAGGAAACGACTGGGCTGGTGTTCATTACCAGCCATGAGCGCAGGCCACTCAGGCAACTTGCTTTTTATTAAGGACAAAGCGTCCGGGCGGCGTTTCCTGTGTGACACCGGCACCCAACTGAGCATCATACCCGCCTCCGAGCAGGACAAGCAGACTGCCGTTTGCGGCCCCTCCTTGGTCGCTGCCAACGGATCGGCCATACGCACCTTCAGCCCGCGCAACGTCACCCTTTGCTTCGGCAGCCAGCGCTTTAATTGGACCTTTGTGACCGCAAGCGTGCCCATGGCTTTGCTGGGCGCCGACGTCCTCTGCGCGCACGGGCTGCTGGTCGACGTCAAACGGTGTCGCCTTGTCAACGCCGAGACCTTCAGCTCCCTGGCATGTACGATGAGCAGCTCTGCGCCGACCGAACTAGCATGCGCCCTCCCGGCGGCGAACGAGTTCGCTCGCCTGCTCGCGGAATTCCCGGCCCTCACGTGGCCGACGTTTTCGGCCGTCGCAGTGAGACATGGTATCGAGCACCACATACCAAGTAAGGGCCCGCCGGTCTACGCCAGAGCCCACTGCCTTGACCCGGCCAAGCTCGCCGTGGCCAAAGCCGAGTTCGACGCGTTGGAGCGCCTCGGCATCGTGCGGCGCTCCGATAGCGCGTGGGCCTCACCACTGCACATCGTGCCAAAGCCGGGGGGCAGATGGCGCTGTTGACTAATTTCTTTGTTCTACTAAATGACTACACAAACTTCCAAGAAACTCATTTAACAAAACAGTGTTTTATTGACTTTTGAGAGTTTTGCTGTATTAATAAACGTACTAATTAGATATTAATGACGTTGTTCTGCCGGTCGTGGCTGTAGCTCCTTCTGTAGGTCTTTGTTGAACCTCGTTCAGTTGTTGACCAGTCTCCAGTTGGTTGATCAGGTCAACTGGTCTTCAGTTGTTCACTCCTCTTCAGTCACTCTCCCAGTCCACTCTCTCTCAGTTGCACACTTCTCTTGGTTATATAGGAACAAATTCCTTTATCCAAAAGCCTTATTTGGCTCCTTTGGCCAGCTTTCTATGTTGGGAGACTGAGAGCACTACATTATTTCTGTTCAAGAGGTCAATTCCTGTGACCTGTTTGAGGGAGAATTTTCCCAGCATTTGGGTTTGTCAAAGATGAGAAAAGCTATTTCTATCAATAGCACACTTCTGTTCTGACTCCATAAATGGAACAGAGTCTATTTGGAACTGCACACATGCTGTCTTTAATTATATTGCTCTAGTCCCATGCTCTTGGCTCATTTGTAAAGTAAAACATATTCCACTTTACACAAGATCACATTGAGATATATTCTAGCAATATTGTCAATAAGAATATTTATTCCACAACAGTCCCCAGTTTTTTTCTTTTATGTTTATATTAACCATTAATCTAAGCATTACCACATTAAATATTCAAACCACCAATTTGGTAATTCAATTTCCTAAGGCATACACCGTCATTCTGGAAGAATTTTGATCACAATACATTTCCTTGTTCATTGACTCTTTCTATGTTGATAATTCAATTCAACTCATTTGCATAAATATCACAAAACATTTCACCTTTACCAAAATGCAATAATTTCAGTTCATCATTAAAATAATAAAGCATCTGCAACATTTGGCAAAATGTTTGCCTTTAATCAAATATTGACTTTCTTTGTTTAAAAAGGGCGGATCACTTGTGTTTGAAATTCCAGCATGAAACATTTTTTCTTCTGATGTCTTCATAACACCTACACTATTTGCGTAGGATTTTCTGCTGTTGTGATAGCTGGGCAGAGTCATAGACTGACCCTGCTCTCCATGCAGCATCCTTGCCACTCTTGCTGTGAGCCATAGTAGATTTGAACAAGGCCTCTATCCAGTTGTAGTCAACGTGCCTCCTCACTCATCGTGAGCATGGAGCAAGTGTTGATGTGATGTTGATTTGCCAGCAAGATGTGGAGCAGGGATGCCGGATGCATCCGCAATGATGATGTTGGGACCATGGTACTCAGCTGTCCATGGTCCATACCAGGAGCACACAGCAGAATCGTGCACAGCTGTTGTGAAGGAAAAGGCGCAGCCGTTCGCTTGCAGCTCCATGCTGGCTCCCCGGAAGTTGGTGAAGTAATGACACACGTCACCGTATCCCGTAGAAGTTGCAGGTAAAATGTCGTCGTCCTGCAATTGCTGATGTGATGAATGTTCGAGGTATTCGAACAAAAGTAAGTGATCGCCCTTTTCCATATGTTGCAGTGTGACCCAGACAAATGGTCACATAATTTTCCCTTGGTGAAGGTAAACATCCATCTTACAAAGGAGTATTTCTTCATCATTCTTTGAGAAAGAGGGTGTATGCCAGGATTAACTTCATTTTCACAAATTTTCCTTTCTCAAACTTCTTCCCAGATGTCGTTATCACTCCATTTGGGATGTGGTCTTGTCTTTCCTTTACTTAGCCACATTTATATCTGCTCTCCACACAGATTGAATCAGATGGGGTACATTGTAACTGCTCTCTGCTCTCCACACAGATTGAATCAGATGGGGTACATTGTAACATGAAATCACTATATTTTATAACAACTTCACACGAACAATATTCAAATCAGATATGTGTTTTTCACTACTAAACTAAGAATAGCATCCACAATTGCTTTCAGGTTCATATAATTCAAAAATTAAACTCATGCAGGTATTGTAACACAACTTCAAAGAAAATAAATGCATTAATAATGAATATATATGATTGAAATCACAAACAGGAATATCTAATTCCCAACAAATCTTGCAAACAAGCAAACTATGCATAATGTATTATTATCATAGTCCTCCTCACTTTTTGTTTTTCTTTAACAGTGGAACTTGTGGTGATATGAGTTCATCGATCTTGTAAAACGGACACAATCCACCACATTTTGTTATGCCCTTACTTTAACAAACTAGAGAAATCTACTGTATTCATTTGCAACATCACTTGATTCAATCTTTGAAGCTTAGTATTCATGTTGCCATTGTAAAACATGTGAGCTACCCCTTGTATATGTCCATACCCATAACATAATTATATGTCCAGTACCATACAACATTATATACCAACTAACAAACTTCTTAAAATGTGACTAAAGAAAAATCCCTTAATATGTAACATAAATCTGATTATTTGCCTTATCCTGATGCCCCTATTTCCCGGGGTCCATATTTGTTTCTATTCTTATCAACTTCCTATGATCTGTGAATTCATTCCAAAATACCACAACCAAAGGTTTTAACAAAGCTGACCAAACTATGTCCAATGTGAACTCAAAATGCCAGTGCAACAATGATTTGAAGAATTAACTTCAAGGGGTCAATAAATTCATTCTAGAACCAGATCTAATTTTCCCATCCAATAGTTTGCCTTGACACATGTCATATTATAACACTTTAATAAACCTTCAGAAATGTTTCCCATCGCAACAACTTCCCTTTTACAAATAGCCATGTGTAAATTACTTATTTAACTACAATTTCCTCTCAATTTATTTGGCCTAAATGGCCGCAAAAGTGGCTGCCAACATGCAGTACCTTTTTTCTACCAAGTAAGTGCTCGTCCACATAAGACCTCTACCAAAATGTTGTTTGTAAAAACAAATCTGGGATTTCTAATTACATGGATGCACACTCTCAGGACATTGCAGGCTGCTGTTAACAATCCATTACGATAAAATAATTCCTTTACCCACAATCAAATAATTAACACAAATTGAGGATATTATCCTTATCACATTCATTTATAGATTCATTATGTTGGATCTAATTCTCTCTTTTCCCACTGCTATAAGGAAGAACAGTAGCTCTTATAAGTCTTTGTAATATCTCATTAAATTTACCCAGCATTGAAGAATTTATTTACTATCCATTTCCCTTCTGTTTATCAGTAACTTTGTTTAAACTCCATAACTGAATTTGATAAATCCCGTGTGTACAGCTACCACTTATTGAAACCCCTACTTTTGTAGAAAATATCCAAATATGTGGTTGCTCATCCCCTTAACTGTTGCTCATCCATTTCATGCAACTAGTGAATACTACTGACACCAGTATGCCAATATAGGTGTGGCAGATTAACAAAATATGTTGCAGGTGCACGTAACATCGTGTTCTGAGTGTAAAAAAACGTAACAGCACGTTCACGTCTGCCCCTTGGTTTTAAGATTCACAATGCATTTCGTTTTAAAATTCACTATAGGTGAATGCAGCAAGATTGTTTTTACTATGTTCCATATCATCTATGCCTAAGACACATCCATACATACAGCACAATTTATATGCTGATAAAAGTCAAGTTTATATGTGTCAAAAATCCATGAGCAGAGTACTCTGGAAAGTCAGTGCAAGACCTCTTCCAAATTTGGCTAATTTTGTACTCACTCATTTTTTATAAAGGCCATATCCATAAATAGCTGTTATTCTCATATAAATTCTATTTTATTTTCGGAATCCCAAAATTACTCACAATTTTACTATTAATTAATGGCTGCTCATAACCTAGCACATCAAATCTGTATATTCCATCTCCCTTGACAAAAGAGATAATGTTCATAATCAAATTATATTCCTATTTTATTTTATGAATTCTCAACAATCTTGTAAGATTGACACACAAAACAAACAAAACATTGACACACAAACATACACATACCCAAGCATTATGTATATTTGTTTGCATTGGAACCATCATTAACAGATCAAGATGGGTGTCAATTTTATTTCAATTTCGTAAAATTTATCCTTTCAAATATGAGGCTTCCAGAATGAACTCTAATCCTGGATCTTTTAATTCATGTTCCAAAAAAAATCCAATTTTGGCATTTAATCAATTAATTATTAATTCGCTAATAAGTAAAAGTAAAATTCATTCTTGCTCCGAAAATGTTTGAGACAAGATGCATGAACAGTTATTCATGTTGGTCTGATGATTTAATCTGTTGAGGCCTGTCGTCATTTGAGATCTGCAGCAATGAAGGCCTAATTGTTATCTGAGGTTCTTATCTAAGCACTGGTACCCTTGATCTTGGTTCATCCTATGAACTAGTCTTCCTATTTGAATATGGACAACGTCGTTTCCAGTGTCCAATATTTCCACAATTAAAACATCGATTTCTGTCATTGGCTGATCTGTTCACCTGTTCACTTGTTTCGCTGGGCTGCATCTCCAGATCCCTGAGTTGCCACCGCAACCTCTGGTTATCTCCTGAAACACGAAAAAATTCTCTGTACCGTCCTTTTTGGGGAGACAAATGGGAATCAGATGGGACAACTGTCACTTTTATGCCTATTTCGGAGGGCAGTTGTGCATTTATCTCCTCCAATGTATCCTGCATCGTTTTTATTTTAAGTTCTAGGTCCAATATACGTCCTTGCTGAGCCCTTTTCCTGGATTCAACATCCCAATAATGGAAGGCCAGCCAGTCTACTTTGACCTTCTGTCTCCTCCTGGCTTTCAATTCTTCTCTGAGTGTTTCCAATATGTTCCTGTCAAAAGTGCCATCCCGTGGGAATTCCCTTTCTCGTCCTTTAGTCCATTCATGCCAGGATTCCACATCTTTAAGTGATTCTGCACCATATTTCTGATACATGGAGTTGATACAAGTACCTCTTTGACTCAAGTCTAATTGACTTTGTTTATCCTTGCAGAGTCCACTTCCCATCTTTTCTGTGTGTGAGTAACACTCTATACTCACTCAATGTACCAAATAACGACTAGGACTACACAACGGACTACACCTATACCCACTATCAACTGTGTGTACTGCAAAATCTCTGACGTTTGTTCCACCTTATTCAGAGTAGCGTTGAATACGTTGTTTTCTAGCTTATCCCTATAAGCTCCACTCTGTGGTCTCCCAGGATCTCCACCGGATCGAAGTATCTCTCCACCTTTTCAATCGATGACTTCAGGTGATTTCCAGAGAGTCTCCCTGTCCTGTGGCTTTTCCACACCCCAATCTCACTGATCGGTGTTGCAGTTGAGTGTGGATCAGTAAGTCCTGTTGAGGGGGGATCAAACAAAATAACCACATATAATATAACAAATAACTACGAGACTCAACACCTTGCTCAATTTCCAAGGTTGTCTCCACATTGATGTTTCACAAATATCTCAAAGCTTCTTTCTTGAGACCGCACTTTTTATTCATCCATCAATTGACTTGATTAAATTAAATTTAAATTAAATCAGATCAGATTAAATCAATCAGATCAGAATCAATCAGATCAATCGGATCAGAATCAGAATCAATTCAATTATGCAATTTCAATCAATTTATCAATATTAATCAATAAAATTCTATAATAATATATAATAAAATATCATAAATGATAATATCAAAATTCACATTTATCAGTCTGATACTGAATTGAAACCAATGTCTGATACTGAACTATGATATGGGATCATTACTCTATACCTAAACCTTTTTCCAATGTTGCCAAAACAGTTCCGTCCACTGACGGGGAAATATGATCATCGGTCGTCACCTTTTGACCCATATCTGCCGTCAATTGACAAATCACCGTTCTGCCGCTGGATCATATCTGACATATCTTTCAATCTTGTCTGGTCACAAATTCAAGTTTAACAACCACTGAAGGCAACTCAACCCTGCATTTGTGAGATGATCAGGCAAAATTGATCGGACAGATATAAAACCAGTTCATTGGGAAATAGAGAGGAAAAAAACAAAAAAACAAACAAAAAAACAACACGTCTCACTTTGAATGACACTCAAAGTTCTTGACAATTAAAATGTTGTAAGATTCCTGAAATGCCGTACCAATGAATGGCAATTAATTCACAATATTGACCAATGCAATCGAATCCCATTGAAATTTCAACCCTCCAACAAACTTTGTGACTTGTAATACAGCATTAATCCTGCAGGGCTGTAAAGCTATCCTTAACAGTCCATGCAATCAATTTACATCAAACCTAATGATCACATGCCTGACAATCATAGCAATTTTCATGATTGTAAAATCATTACCATTGTAAATCATTGTAATTGTAAATCGTAAATGTAATTGTAAAAAATTGTAAATCATTACCATAATCAGAGTTATACCATAATCATTCATTTCAACAAACTTTGAGAATGAACATGAACACTGATCATCAATGATGACAATCATGATGACAATGATAAATCTCATCAACAATGAGAGAAAATAATGAGAACTATGAAAAGGGAAACCAGGTAAAAGTGAAATAAAAGAGGAGTAAAAAGAGGAGGAAAGAGGGGAGGAAAAAGGGTGGGGAAGGGAGTAGGAGAAGTGGCAGGATGCCAAGGGAGGAATGAGGCTGGGGGGGGGGGGGGCGGGGCTCCCTTAGGGGTATTAATACAATGCGAAATACGACACTCATTGTATTATTCTAAAGAGAACTGTGTATTATTTACTGCACTCATTCTCCCTTACAAGGCTGTGAGAGATTATATACTATCTCCCTCTCGAACTTCTGTGCAAGCCATACACTCATCTGTGTATTATTTAACCATGTAAACTGTGTCGTACCATTGCACAAATTATTTTAGCAGTATTGGGGCCATGGTTTGAGGAGGGGGGGGGGGGAAAGAGGGGTGCAAAAAACAAATAGCCACACACACAAAAAAACACAGCAAGACCACATAATGAGGTGATATGCTAAATCAACACGGGATCCAATGGGATATGGGATCACCAATCCCATCCAATCCCATACAATCAACGATCCTATACAACAACACACTCCTATACATGCCTCATACAATCTGTAATATAACATGACTTGGTGGGGAGGATGATGGCAGGACGGGGTTAGGGTTAGGATTGGGGTGGAGGGGACAGGAAATGGAAAAAGGGGGGGGGGGTGATGTCATTGTCTCCCAAATTTGTTTGGCCTAGCAGTATAGCAGTACCTGTTATCTACCAAGCAAGTATTCCTTCACATAAGATCTCTACCAAAAATTGGTGAAAATCTGGGAGCTCCAATTATGTGAATACACATTTCTCAGGATATTCCAGGCTGCTACCTCCAGGTACACGCAATATGTACATTTCATTCATTTATCCAATAAACCCTAAAAAACTTATGTTGTCCTAATCCGCAGTCAGATCAGATCGGGAAGAGTCAGATCAGGAGGATGAGTACCATGGTTCTAATTTTTAGAGATTCCATATCCGAGTGGCATGGGATAGTCTCACATTAATTTGTATCTGGATTGAATGATTTTTAGCTGTCATCCAAGATGGCTGCCGTCATAAACCCCCAAAAAATGTTTTCCCTAATCAGGATGTAAATATATAGGTAAAAGGTAAGTTTGGAAAGAAAAGAAAGGGGAAGGGACTCAAAAGGGGGAAAAAATAGGGGGGCAGGGAGGGGGTTGGATAATGGTTGGATGGGGTGAAGGTGAGGAATTAGGATGGAGGGGGGCAGGAAATGGAAGGAGGGGGGAGGGCGGGGGAAGGTTGGGGGGGGGGGTGGGGCGGGAGAGGATGAAAGAGATCGTTTTGAGAGAAAAAAATGCATCTGATCCCATATGTAACTAGAACGGGCACTCGGTAGAGCGCATACCTTTGCCGCAGCTACTGTTCTGTACTTGGCATGGGAGTGTAGGGAACAGAACAACAAAAATACGATTTTGACCTTTTCGTGACCTTGACCTTGACCTTTGACCCGATTGCTCCCAAAATCTAATCAAATGTGTCCTGTATAATAACCAATCATCCCACCAAATTTCATGCAATTCGGTTGAATACTTTTTGAGTTATGCGAATAACATACACACACACACACAGACATACAAATAAATACACAGCGATCAAAACATAACCTTCCGCTTTTGCGAAGGTAATAAGTGGACAAGGGACTAGGAGACTAGGAGACATTTACAAAGCAGTCACCACATAGTTGCCAGTGGCTGGATGCAATTACTGCCGTCAGTGTGCGAACCTTACTTGTAGATTACATGGAAAACTTTAAAAAAAACACATTTGGCCACTCACACATATAAATGTGCATAAAATGCAGAAAATCGCTTTTTACAAAAACCGCTAATATGATATAAAATCGCTTTTTACAAAAACCGCAAATATGATCATCAATCAAATAGTGTCCATTCTGCAATCTGCTTGTTTCTGTGGTCCAACGAAGCAGGATCTCAACCCTTTTTTAACGGGGAAATCGGCACACTTATAAGTTGTTTAATCACGAAAACGAGCAGATATTTAATGCAGACTATTAAACCGGAAATCATTTTAAAGATATTTACAAAATTGACGTTCGATTCCATGAGTTCTTGACGTTCATGAAATGAACAAGAAATATACAAAAAAAGTAAAAAAGTAATTAATTTATTTTTTATATTTTCATCAATCAAATATTTCAGTTGTACATGACAAGACGAATGCAGCACCCTTTCTCTAAGGCCCCAGGGGGTCCGTTAGTGGCTCTTTGAACTCGTATATTATGGTACCAAAAAAAGAACCCAAAAAATTAAAATTATTATTATTATTTATTTTTTTTGGAAATTTTGGGAAAAAAAAAAATTGTCATGATTTCTGATTTCAGTTGTCATGACAAGACGAATGCAGCACCCTTTCTCTAAGGCCCCAGGGGGTCCGTTAGTGGCTCTTTGAACTCGTATATTATGGTACCCCATCTTCCACATAACAACAAAAATACACAAAACTCAAACACTGGACAATTATCGCAGATTAACATCATACTACACAGATAACAAAACAAAAGCTTACCTTGTCTACCTGGGCAGTCGATCCCCTACGGACCACCAATTGTTGACTAATTTCTTTGTTCTACTAAATGACTACACAAACTTCCAAGAAACTCGTTTAACAAAACAGTGTTTTATTGACTTTTGAGAGTTTTGCTGTATTAATAAACGTACTAATTAGATATTAATGACGTTGTTCTGCCGGTCGTGGCTGTAGCTCCTTCTGTAGGTCTTTGTTGAACCTCGTTCAGTTGTTGACCAGTCTCCAGTTGGTTGATCAGGTCAACTGGTCTTCAGTTGTTCACTCCTCTTCAGTCACTCTCCCAGTCCACTCTCTCTCAGTTGCACACTTCTCTTGGTTATATAGGAACAAACTCCTTTATCCAAAAGCCTTATTTGGCTCCTTTGGCCAGCTTTCTATGTTGGGAGACTAAGAGCACTACATTATTTCTGTTCAAGAGATCAATTCCTATGACCTGTTTGAGGGAGAATTTGCCCAGCATTTGGGTTTGTCAAAGATGAGAAAAGCTATTTCTATCAATAGCACACTTCTGTTCTGACTCCATAAATGGAACAGAGTCTATTTGGAACTGCACACATGCTGTCTTTAATTATATTGCTCTAGTCCCATGCTCTTGGCTCATTTGTAAAGTAAAACATATTCCACTTTACACAAGATCACATTGAGATATATTCTAGCAATATTGTCAATAAGAATATTTATTCCACAACAGCGCCCATGTGGCGACTACCGCCGCCTCAACGACGCTACCACCCCCGACAGGTATCCAATCCCGCACAACCAAGACTTTTACGCCCGTTTGGCGGGACGGGTCATTTTTTCAAAAATTGACCTGATACGGGGATACCACCAGGTACCTGTCAGGCCGGCCGACGTCCCCAAAATGGCCGTCATCACGCCGTTCGGCCTGTTCGAATTTTTGAGGATGCCATTTGGCCTCAAGAACGCGGCCCAGGCATTCCAACGCTTGATGGACGGCGTGCTGCGCGACCTGCCATTTCTCTTCGTCTACCTGGACGACATCCTTGTCGCCAGCACGTCCCGGGCCGAGCACCTCCTCCACCTCCGAACACTGTTCGGACGCCTCAGCAAGCACGGCTTAATCGTCAACCCGGCCAAATGCCACTTCGGCACGATGGCCATTGACTTTTTGGGCCACCGCATCACCAAGACCGGGGCCGTGCCGCTGCCGACCAAGGTCGAGGCCATCACCAAGTTCCCGCGTCCCCGCTTCATCAAGGCCCTGCAAGATTTCCTTGGCATGGTGAATTTTTATCACCGTTTCGTGCCCCGCGCTGCTCAGCTCATGCAGCCCCTTTACGAAGCCCTCCGGGGCAAGCCGGCCAAGCATGACATCGTCTGGTCCGCGGCCATGGACGCGGCATTCACGAGCGCGAAGCGGGCCCTCACCGATGCAACGCTGCTGGCTCACCCGGTGCTCGACGCGCCCATCGTCCTCACTACGGACGCCTCCGACTATGCGGTGGGCGCCGTACATGAACAATGGGTGAACGGGGTTTGGCAGCCACTCGCTTTTTTTAGCCGGCAACTCCGGCTGAACGAGTTAAAATACAGCACGTTTGACCGCAAGCTCCTCGGTCTATACCTGGCCGTTCGCCATTTCCGGCACCTCCTGGAGGGCCGCCCATTCACGGCTTTCATCGACCACAAGCCGTTGGTTTACGCTATGGCCAAAGTCATGGAGCCGTGGTCGGCCCGCCAGCAGCGCCACCTCTCCGCCGTGTCGGAATTTACCACGGACATCCGGCACGTCGCCGGCAAAGACAACGCCGTGGCCGACTGTCTCTCTTGGGCCAGCGCGAACGCGGTCCACCTCGGCGTGGACTTCGTGCTCATGGCGGCCGACCAGACCACCGACACCACGGTGCAAGCCCTCCGGGCGGCGGACACGGGCCTCCGCCTGGCCGACGTCCCCTTCGCGGACACTGTCCTGCTCTGCGACGTCTCCCAAGGCCAGCCTCGCCCCATCGTGCCCGTTACCTGGCAGCGCCGCATTTTCGCCTCCATCCACGGCCTTTCCCACCCGGGCCGGAAGGCTTCCCAGAAGCTGGCGTCAGCGCGTTTCATCTGGCACGGCCTTCGACGGGACGTCCGCGATTGGGCCAACGCCTGCACGGCCTGCCAGCGGGCCAAGGTCCTCCGCCACACCCAGGCCCCGCTGGCACCTTTCACCATGCCCGAACGGCGTTTCGACCACGTCAACATGGACCTGGTGGGCCCCCTTCCCCCATCGCGGGGTTTCACACACCTGCTCACCATGGTGGACAGGACCACCAGGTGGCCGGAGGCCGTTCCCCTCATTTCCACCACCACCGCCGACGTGGCACAGGCTTTCATCGCCACCTGGTTCACCCGTTTCGGCGCACCGGCGGACATCTCTTCGGACCGCGGTCCGCAGTTCACCTCCGAGCTGTGGGGCACGGTCACCCGCAACTGGGAGTCCAGCTCCACCATACCACAGCCTACCACCCCCAAGCCAATGGGTTGTGCGAGCGTTTTCACCGCTCCATGAAGGCCGCGCTCATGGCCGGCCTCCAGGACGACGGTTGGGCCGACCGGCTGCCGTGGGTCCTTTTGGGCCCCCGCACGGCCCCCAAGGAGGACCTCCAGGCGTCCACCGCCGAGCTCGTCTACGGCCAGCCGCTCCACGTCCCGGGCGAGTTCGTACCCGACGCTACCAGTTCCTGGTCCGCAGCTCGCCAGCGCTCGGACTTCCAGGAGGCCGCCCGACGGTTTGCCCTCGCGCCAACGTCCCGCCATGGTGGCGCCCAGTCCTACGTCCCCCCAGCGCTTCGCACAGTGGAGTACGTTTTTGTGCGTCATGACGCACACTGGGGGCCACTCCGGCCGCCATACGACGGGCCCTTCCAGGTCCTGCGACGGGACGACAAGTCGTTCGTCATCGACATCGGCGGCAGGTCGGACCGGATTTTGGTGGACCGCCTCAAGCCGGCGCATGTGGACGTCGACCAACCACCACGGTTGGCCCTTCCTCCGCGGCGAGGCCGCCCCCCATCCACAGTTCCCCCCGCTCGACCACCCGCCACCACACCGGACCCCCCCCCCCACGACCCTCCAGGGGTCGCTTCGGCCGGGTCATCAGCACCCCCCTTAAATTGACCCTGCCGGTGCAAGTCGATTCTGGAGGGGCGTGTGTAGCGGTTACCGCTGGGTATACACAATCGCCTTGCACCTACCGAGGACGCGGCCAGGGAGCGATCACCATGCCGGTCTCGTCCAGGCCGCCCGGACAGGCCCAGACGCGCCTCTCCCGGGCATGCCCGGACTCGCCGTTCCCGGGCTCGCCCGAGCCGCCCGGGCACGCCCGGTCTCGTCTTTCCCGGGCATGCCCAGACTCGCCTTTCCAGAGCTCGCCTAGGACGCCCGGACATGCCCGCTCTCGCCTTTCCAGGGCTCGCCCAGGATGCCCGGGCATGTCCAGACTCGCCTTTCCCAGGCAAACGCTCCGGCATGATGTGTATATATATTGCTGCCCGATAAACGGGCTTTTCAGAGTACCCGAGTTTGATTCGTGTAATAAAGCAACTCGGACGAATTTCCGTCTTTTGTCGCGTCAATCCTTTCGACTCACGTTGGAGCACAGCTCCTTCAACACACTATTAACTGCTCTTCCTACCTTCATCTGACCCTACCCCTCCCCTCCCCTCTCCTGCACCCGATGCTCCCCCTCTCTCCTCATTTATGATATGGACCTCAAATATCCGAGGCCTTCACTCAAACCTGATTGATCTCTTGTTACGGTTTGTGACCTTTTTCTTCTTCCTTCCCCCACACCCCCCTGTGAGTTAGACCAAGTGGTTTGGTCCATGTGTATAAAGCCTATGATTGGCTGTGGGGCACCGAAGTGGCCAGGAAGGTGATTCAGAGGAGTGAGGGGCTATTTTGGAGGAGGGCTTATGGCAGAGTGCTTTTTCGGGGGTTGTAGAGTGTCCAGCTGCAATCTCTCCACCTGAAGGGTGACGTTGATCGAATTCTGGCTGCCTACCACTGGGGTCTGCCTTGGGGCCTACTCGTGGACTTGCCTACTCCTACCCTCTCGTGCTGGGCCTGCCTTAGGGCCTACTGTTGGCCTGCCTTGGGGCCTACTCGTGGACTTGCCTACTCCTACCCTCTCATGCTGGGCCTGCCTTGGGGCCTACTGTTGGGCCTGCCTTGGGGCCTACTCGTGGACTTGCCTACTCCTACCCTCTCGTTCTGGGCCTGCCCTGGGGCCTACTGTTGGGCCTGCCCTGGGGCCTACTGTTGGGCCTGCCCTGGGGTCTACTGTTGGGCCTGCCTTGGGGCCTACTCGTGGACTTGCCTACTCCTACCCTCTCGTGCTGGGCCTGCCTTGGGGCCCACTGTTGCGCCTGCTGTGGGGCCTACTACGGGGCCTGCTCTGGGGCCTACTGTTGGGCCTGCCTTGGACCGACCTACTCTTGGACCGGCCTCCTCTTGGACTGGCCTACTCTTGGACCGGCCTACTCTTGGACCGGCCTACTCTTGGACCGGCCTACTCTTGGACCGGCCTACTCTTGGACCGGCCTACTCTTGGACCGGCCTACTCTTGGACCGGCCTTCTCTTGGACCAGCCTACTCTTGGACCTGCCTACTCTTGGACTGGCCTATTTGGGTTTTTCCCTCTTTTCTCCCTTCTTGGTTTTAGGTGTAGGAAGAGATTTTTGTGTGATAATCCATAAATAAAGACAGTGTGATTTAAGGCTTGGCTTGGTGTGCTTCAGGCCGTAACAAATTGGGGGCTCGTCCGGGATCTGATTTATAAGATACCTGTTTTGGATTTTTTTTTCCCCTGCATTTGTAAGTTTTCTCATTGGCAGATAATTTGACTTTTGTTTACGGTGCTGGTATGTCTACTGCAGTCGTACACCATGGCTGAGGAGATGGATTTTGAAGTGAAGGAATTTTTGGAGAAGAATGGGGCTTCTTGTGTGCCCGTGTTGAATCATTCTTCACTCGTTAAGGGCCAGCAGGCAGATCCTGTACTAAGAGACCTCAGACAAAAGGCTATGATGGAGTTGGAAGCCAAGGAAGTCTCAGAATGTTACTATGTAAAATCTGATGTGTTAATGAGAAAGTGTAGACCCCCTCGTGCTCCCGCCAGTGACGATTGGTCTGTGGTTCACCAGGTAGTGGTACCACCCTGTTATCGTCTTGAAATTCTACGGCTGGCACATGAAATTCCCATGGCCGGACATGCGGGAATCAGGAAAACTCAGGCTAGGATCCTGGCACATTTTTATTGGCCTAAGTTGCACCATGACATAGTGATGCACTGTAAGACTTGCCATACCTGTCAAATGATAGGGAAACCCCAGCCCTCGATGAAACCAGCTCCCCTTGTACCCCTGCCCGTTTTTGAGGAGCCTTTCACTAGAGTACTGATTGATTGTGTTGGTCCATTATCAAGAACTAAATCGGGGCATCGGTATTTATTAACCATAATGGACATGTCAACTAGATTGCCTGAAGCTGTCCCGTTAAAAAGGATTACTGCTAAGGTAGTGGTGGATGCCTTGGTTCAGTTTTTCACCAGATATGGTTTGCCAAAGGAGGTGCAGTCTGACCAAGGTTCGAATTTTATGTCTGGTCTATTTCAAGAAGTCATACACCAGCTAGGGATCAGGCAGTTAAAGTTGTCGGCCTACCACCCCCAGTCCCAGGGAGCCCTTGAGAGATACCACCAGACCATGAAAACTATGTTGAAGGCATATTGTCTGGAGTATCCTGAAGAATGGGATAAAGGAATCTGTTTTGTGTTGTTTGCCACCAGGGATACCCCGAATGAATCTATGGGTTTCAGCCCATTTGAGTTGGTGTACGGCCATGAGATAAGGGGCCCTCTAAAAGTAGTAAAAGAGAGATTCATCGAAGAGACTGAGAACCCTAACCTTCTGGACTACGTATGTGCTTTCCGGGAAAGACGTACCACCGCCTGCAAGGTCGCCCAGGAGCATTTGAAAGTATCTCAGTGAGTGATGAAGGCCCGTTTTGACCAGAGGGCGATAGCTCGTAATTTTAGGCCTGGAGACAAGGTGCTAGTTTTACTACCTCTGCCTGGGGAGCCACTATCGGCGAAGTTTAGCGGTCCATATGTGGTCGAAAGGAAGCTGAGTGAGGTGAACTACGTGGTGCAGACCCATGACAGACGGAAACCCCACCGGGTGTGCCATGTTAATATGATTAAAAGGTACTATGAGCATGAGGCCGACCTCGGTCGGCCAGTTTGGCTAGCTAAGCTGGTAGGTCATATAAACCATCCAGATATTGACTCTAGCGAATCCGATAACGTCGCTCTGCAACAACCTGAGAGAGAACCCTTGGGGGCTAAGCTATCAAACTCGGAGGTGTTGACACATTTGGACTCTGAATTACCTCATGTTCCTGAGGATAAATTATCTGATGTAATTGCTCTAATTGGGGAGTATGCCCATCTTTGTTCCGATGAGCCTGGGTGCACCTCATTGGCTTCCCATGATGTTGAGGTAGGGAATGCTTGACCCATCAAACAACACCCCTATCGGTTAAATCCTGACAGGCTAGCTAGGGTTCGTGAAGAGGTACAATATATGCTAGAGCATGACATCATCAAACCCAGTCAGAGCAGCTGGAGTTCGCCCATTGTACTCATACCAAAGCCCGATGGTTCCGCAAGATTCTGTATAGACTATCGAAAGGTGAATGTGGTAACCCGCACCGATTTGTATCCCATCCCAAGAATTGAAGATTGCATAGACAGGGTAGGTAAGGCTGCTTATGTTAGCAAAATGGGCTTGCTTAAAGGTTATTGGCAAGTACCTTTGACTGACCGGGCAAAGGAAGTCTCGGCCTTTGTGACTCCAGATGGCTTATATCGGTGTAAGGTAATGCCGTTTGGGATGAAAAATACACCTGCTACCTTCCAAAGGTTAATGAACCAGGTTACAAGGGGTCTTCCAAATTGTGTAGCTTACCTGGATGATGTCACTGTACAGTGATACATGGCAAGACCACTTGAAACATCTCAGAGAACTGTTTGTAAGACTTACCGATGCCAACCTTGTTGTAAACCTAAAGAAAAGTGAATTTGCCAAAGCTAGGGTAACATATCTCGGTCACGTTGTTGGTCAGGGTCAAGTATCCCCTCGACAGGCCAAGACCCAAGCAATTGCCGATTTTCCTGTCCCCACCAATAAGCGAGAATTGCTTCGGTATCTCGGTATGTCCGGGTTCTACAGGAAATTTTGTGCAAATTACAGCTCGCTCGTGGTACCCTGAACCAACTTGTTGAGGAAAAATGAAAAATTTGTGTGGTCTGAATCCTGTCAAAAGGCTTTTGACAAATTGAAAGCTATTCTGGCCAATGAGCCAGTATTGGCCCTTCCCGATTTTGGGAAGCCATTCAAACTAGCTATAGACGCAAGCGATGCTGGTGTGGGAGCTGTACTCTTTCAGGATGATGCGTTGGGTATTGAAAAGCCAGTAAGTTACTTCTCCAAAAAGCTGAACACACATCAAAAGGCTTACTCTACTATCGAGAAAGAGGCCTTGAGTCTGATTTTGGCACTACAGCATTTTGAAATATATGTAACAAATGGCTCAAGCGATGTTACCGTATATACTGATCACAATCCTCTGGTTTTTCTGGAAAAGTTCAAGATGACGAATCAATGCCTTTTCCGATGGGGGCTTTTAGTATAGCCGTACCCCTTGAAAATTGTACATATTTCGGGTCGAGATAATGTCAATGCAGATGCTCTACCTCGAGCTTAAGATGTTTTTTTTCATGCCCCGCATATGAGTTATGATGCCTGTAAATGTCACAAGGAGAGATGGCTATTTGTTTATTGCACTGTTTATGCTGGGTTAAGTTTATGCTTGCACTGTTTATCCTGCCTTTGTAAAAGAAAACTTTTCTTGGGGTAAAGTTTTCTTCTTTAAGGGGGGAGGTGTTATGGTTTGTGACCTTTTTCTTCTTCCTTCCCCCACACCCCCCTGTGAGTTAGACCAAGTGGTTTGGTCCATGTGTATAAAGCCTATGATTGGCTGTGGGGTGGGGAAGTGGCCAGGAAGGTGATTCAGAGGAGTGAGTGGCCATTTTGGAGGAGGGCTTATGGCAGAGTGCTTTTTCGGGGGTTGTAGAGTGTCCAGCTGCAATCTCTCCACCTGAAGGGGTGACGTTGATCGAACTCTGGCTGCATACCACTGGGGCCTGCCTTGGGGCCTTCTCGTGGACTTGCCTACTCCTACCCCCTCATGCTGGCCCTGCCTTAGGGCCTACTCGTGGACTTGCCTACTCCTACCCTCTCATGCTGGGCCTGCCTTGGGGCTTCCTGTTGGGCCTGCCTTGGAACCTACTGTTGGGCCTGCCTTGGGGCCTACTCGTGGACTTGCCTACTCCTACCCCCTCATGCTGGCCCTGCCTTAGGGCCTACTCGTGGACTTGCCTACTCCTACCCTCTCATGCTGGGCCTGCCTTGGGGCTTCCTGTTGGGCCTGCCTTGGAACCTACTGTTGGGCCTGCCTTGGGGCCTACTGTTGGGCCTGCCCTGGAGCCTACTGTTGGGCCTGCCTTGGGGCCTACTCGTGGACATGCCTACTCCTACCCTCTCATGCTGGGCCTGCCTTGGGGCTTCCTGTTGGGCCTGCCTTGGAACCTACTGTTGGGCCTGCCTTGGGGCCTACTGTTGGGCCTGCCCTGGAGCCTACTGTTGGGCCTGCCTTGGGGCCTACTCGTGGACATGCCTACTCCTACCCTCTCATGCTGGGCCTGCCTTGGGGCTTCCTGTTGGGCCTGCCTTGGAACCTACTGTTGGGCCTGCCTTGGGGCCTACTCGTGGACTTGCCTACTCCTACCCTCTCATGCTGGGCCTGCCCTGGGGCCTACTGTTGGGCCTGCCCTGGGGCCTACTGTTGGGCCTGCCTTGGGGCCTACTCGTGGACTTGCCGACTCCTACCCTCTCATGCTGGGCCTGCCCTGGGGCCTACTGTTGGGCCTGCCCTGGGGCCTACTGTTGGGCCTGCCTTGGACTGGCCTACTCTTGGACCAGCCTACTCTTGGACTAGCCGATTCGGGTTTTTCCCTCTTTTCTCCCTTCTTGGTTTTATGTGTAGGAAGAGATTTTTGTGTGATAATCCATAAATAAAGACAGTGTGATTTAAGGCTTGGCTTGGTGTGCTTCAGGCCGCAACACTCTCAATTCAGGTTGCTTCTGACAATCCAGACTTGATCTGCTTAACAGAAACTTTCCTCCTTCAAGATGTCTCTGATTCCTTAATATCTCTTCCTGGTTACTCCCTCCTCCGGTATGATAGACCTGAGACTCGTCCTGGTGGTGGGGTTGCTATCTTTATAAAAAACTCTCTTCCTCACTCTCCTTGCACTGCCCTCTCTGCACCCCACCCCCGTGGGTACCTCTGGCTACGGCTTCCTCTCTGCTCCCAACTTTTGTTCATATGTGTTCTGTACCGTCCTCCAAACAGTGATGACTCCATTTACATGTCGCTGTCTGACAACATGGGCCAACTTCTATCAACTCATCCCAACTCTCTCTTCCTCATATGTGGCAACTTCAACTGTCATCATGGCAGCTGGCTGGGTGTGGGTTCCTCTCTCACCAGCCATGGCACCTCAGCAAAAGGACTTCTGTGACTCACTGGGACTGACACAATCTGTCAATTTCCCGACCGGGATCTGTCAATGGAGTATCTTCTCTTCCAAACTTGGTTATGACAAACTTCCCTGCAAATCTCTGCTGCTCTTCTTCTGCTCCAATCGGTTCTTCTGATCATGTGCTTGTTAAAGTGGACATCTCTCTGGCCATTCTCAGAGAGCCTCCTCAGCATTGACGAGTCTGGCATTTCACTCAGGCCGACTGGCACGGTCTGCAAGCAGCCATCAATCATCTGGACTGGTCTCCCCTCTCTACTGCCTCTGACATCAATTCTTCCTGGGAATTCTTCCAAAGCAAACTGCTCTTTCTCATGCACAGATTCATCCCCATCTCGTCTTCAGTTGTCTTACCCTTCCTCCCGTCCATGGTACACTGAATCTTGTGGTTAGGCAGTTGCCCTGAAACAACTTGCCATTGCCTCTTGGAAGGCAAATCCAACTGAAGGCAATCTCAGTTCCTTCCACCAAGTTTGGAAAACGTGTGTGTCCACTCTCAGGAGAACCATGAAGCACTATCTCTCCACACTCAAGATTGAACTCTCAAACCTGTCTCCTTCCTCCAAATCCTGGTGGCATCTGGTCAAATCCGTTTCTGGTGTTTGTTCCCCCTCAATCCCCTCCCTCACCTCAAATGGTGACACAGTTCACACCGCACGTGACAAAGCCGAATGCCTCAACTCTATGTTTGCCTCAAAATCTTGTGTCCCAAACCCATCTCTCTCTGTTCCAACCTTACCCAGTCGAATCCAACTGCTCCTGGACTCTGTTTCCTTCTCTCTTGACAGGGTGGAGAAGTTTTTGTCAAACCTCGACTCTGATTCTGCAACTGGACCAGACGGCATCAGCCCACGGGTCCTAAAATCCTGCTCTGCGGCTCTATCTCACCATCTCTCTTCTTTTCACCCTCTCTTTTGCTCAAGGTCATCTGCCAGCATCATGGAAATCAGCAAACATTACCGCTTTACACAAAAAGGTGCAAAAACAGATCCTTGCAACTACAGACCAATCAACCTGCTCCCAATTATCAGCAAAGTCATGGAATTCATCATTGCTTCGGATATCAAATCCTTCCTCTTCTCCAATGGCTTGATCTCCGATCATCAATTTGGATTCAGACCAGGTCATTCTACTCTGGACATGTTGCTTCTGCTGTCTCAACAATGGATGGTGGTCCTAAATGCCAAACAGGAAATCAGAGCTGTCTCCCTCGACATATCACGTGCCTTCGATATGGTCTGGCACCCAGCTCTGCTCACCAAACTCTCCTCCTCTGGTATCCATGGAAATCTCCATGCTTGGCTTGCGGACTTCCTCTCTGGTCATAGTCAACGTGTGGCCCTGAATGGATTTCTGTCATTGCCCTTTCCTGTTCTGGCTGGAGTTCCCCAAGGTAGTGTTCTGGGCCCTGTGCTTTTTCTGGTCTTCATCAATGATCTCTCCGACTCTCTGGAAAATCCCCTCTATCTATTTGCTGATGACTCCACTCTCTGCCGCTCCATTCCTCATCCCTCAGATCCGCAGTCTGCAGCCTCCTCACACTGCAGACCTGGATAAAATCACAGACTGGTCAAATAAGTGGAACATGTCTTTCAATCCTGACAAATCTCACACTCTTACTATGTCTCTCCGAAAAGACCGACTGGAAAACCCTCCCATCTACTTTCTCAACAATCCTCTCCAAGAAGTTCTGTCGCTCAAGCTTTTGGGTCTCACTATCTGCCATGATCTTTCTTGGGAAAACCACATTGCCAAACTGGCCTCCAAAGCCAGTCGCCAACTGGGCATCCTCCGTCGTGCGAAGTCCTTCCTTGGCACACCTGGGCTCCTCACCACATACAAGGCTTTCATCTGCAGCTCAATGGAATACTGTTCCCCCCTCTGGGCCGGTGCTCATGCCTCACACCTAGCCCGGCTTCACGCTGTTGAAGCCGAAGCTTTCAGAATCATTGGAATCTCCTGTGATGAAGCTAACTCCGAGGGCCTTTCACTCACTCACCGCAGGTGGTCTTTCTGTCTTCTACCGACTTCTCTCCAGCCTTGCTATCCCAGCTCTCTCTGTGCTCTGTCCCCCAAATATTCCTACATCTCGCACAAGATCTGCCAGCAACCCTCTTATGGTTAAACTGCCAAAATCTCGGCTCTCTGCTCACCTTCACTCTTTCATTCCCCTTTTTTCCCGCCTCTGGAACAAACTCCCCCACTCCCTTCAATCCCACTCCTCCCTCCAGGTCTGTGAAACAGCTGTTCACCACCATCTCTTATCTTCCCCCATCCAAAACCTTGATCTTTTCCACCCCCGCTAATTCATCCCAGATCCACATTTTCGAAATTCCAACTTCTTTTCTGGAAGTCCTTGCAGTGTCCATATGTTTTATCCCTCTCCCACCTCCCCCCAAGCCGTCCCCCTCCCAAATTTCTCTCGATGTCCCTGCTCTCACATGTTGTTTGTGTCCTTCCCCCCTCTCTCCCCATCTTGTCTGCCTCTCCCCTTATTTTGTGTTTTATGTGTCGGTTTGTGTTGGTTTGACTTTTTGTGTGATTAATGTTAGCTCTTTCACGAGCCTCGATCTTGTATCCCCCCCCCCCCCCCAAAAAGAGGGTTTAAGGTGTCTAAAGTGTCAAGGTCAAAGGGGTCTAAAGGATGTAATTTAAGGTCTAAAGGGTCGGAATTGTATAAGGGGGTCTTAAAGAGTCTACAAGACGAAATGGCCCAAAGAGTTTTAAAATGTCTGAAAGGTGTTGATTTACGCCATAATAAAATCTATCTCTCTTCCAGTCTTGCAGTGTTCTGTTAAATAGGAATCGCAAAGGTGGGCGGTCCGCTTCGAAAGTCCGCTTATCCGCTTATCCGCTGCAGCGGACTAACGTTTTCGAAGCGGATAAGCGAATCGGAACAACCCCCGGAAACCGAAGCGGATAAGCGTAAGCGGACTACCGAAAAATTAAAGCGCATCGCGATTCGCCAAATCAGCTGTTAGCCTGAGCCGTTACTCTAGAATTGTGAATATTTATTTAAGTGAATAATAAGTGAAAACTGAATATTTTATTGGACGCTAGAGCGGCAATAACGTCAAGATGGAGAGATTTCTGACTCTCCAGCCCAGCGGCAGTGCCAGGGACAGGCACACGAGCGACGCAAACCAGCAGTCCCAGCACAACGACCTCAAGGCGGCCCTCGACGGCGGCAGCAGACGCGGCCGCCACACGTCCTTCCAGGACATGGCCGGCGCCAGGTCTGTTGACTAGTAGACTCTCTTGTCAAAGAAAGGACGGGCAAATTGATTTTTCTTTAATGTAACTTGCATATATTAAAATTATATTTAAATTAACTGTAGAGTCGAGTGGAAAACTTTATTTCAATAAATTTTGAATAAATTTTATTTAAATAAAAATGTATATTTTTGATCTTAAAAGCTTTGTTTGTCTTTGTAGTAGTTAGAAATGGCTATTTAGGCTTAAAAAGCATTAAATTCCCTTTAGAAACGTCAAAAATCGCTTTTAAAACGTCGAAGCGCTTTAAAAAAATCGAATCGAAGCGGATAAGTGGATAAGCGGTAAGCGGACTAAGATTTTCGGCCGCTGAAGTGGATAAGCGAATCGGACTACACGGGCTGGCGGAGCGGATAAGCGGTAAGCGGACTTAAAATTTTCCGAATCGCGCCCACCTTTAAGGAATCGTACCCTCTTATCTTCCACCGTTGGAATCTGGGGCTTAGACCTTCTGGCGCCTCTCAACATCTGTTTGTCATCATAGAGACTCAAAAGTTGATAAAGTCAATCCCTTGAGCCCCACTAATGGTGTGATGCACACTGACTTCGAGTGAAGTCGGCATTCTTGCCTCTGTTCACATCCTTAGAGGTCACTGGGTCATCCCACAGATGTCCGACAATTGTTAAATCTAGGTTCTAAACACATTTCCTTACATGCTTTGAGAACTCATTTACAACTTTTGAGTTTACCAGAGTCCTAAGTTTGTAATACAGTAATACCCCGGCCTACGTCATTAATTGGTTCCATAAGCCATGACGTAACTCGGTTTTTGACGTAAACCGGGCGTAATGCCTTTTAGCTCTTTCACGAGCCTCGATCTTGTATACAAAAAAAAAAGCCTTAAAAATGCCTTAAAATGAAGACAAACCGTAAAACTAGAGTAAATAACTCGCGAAAGTATATAACTATCGCTAAACCTTAAAGAACACTAAAAACACATTTTAGTCATATTTTTAAATGAGTAATGAACACAATTAATATATGAATTTGTAAAGAATAATAAATAAAATTAATAAGATTATGTTATTCACCTTAAACATGGTCTCTTCTGAACACAAACACACATTTTAGCAGTCTTAGCCGGCGGCGCTTTTTCAGTGACGTATGCGAGAATACGTTCCCTATCATGAATGATGGTCAATACCGTCGACCGTGGCAGCCCTAAGGCATAGACCTTATCGCGAATCGGTAAATATCAACAGAGGGCGCTCCACCGCAAAGCATGATGGGATCGAAAAGGGGGCAAAGGTAAACACGAACCCAGAAAAGGAAGTGTCTGTCTACGATCAACGCTGTGTTTATGGAAAGGAAGATGGCTAATGTGAAAAATTCAACGTTTTTTGGCATTAAAATCCAGTGATTTAAAGAAATATTTGAGGGAAAGGGGGGTTCCCATTGGAGAAGAGAAACAACCTGTTTATGCAAGAACAGTTCCTGAATGTTGAAACCTCGATCGGCCATACAAATATCGCCCGGCTGGAACTTGTCTACAATGTTCGTCATCTTTACAATTTTTTTGTCCGACGTGTTTCCTCCTGTAGGTTTGGAAATGTATGAAATTGTTCCGCTAGGTGTAATACCAACAAGGCACTTGAGAGTAGGTCTTGACTTATATTGGCTGTACACTTGCGAACAAAACTTGGGAGATGGTGCTTTGTCCTAATCCAAAGTGAAATACGAGGTCCTCATCGCGAAGATTAAGCCGAAGCTTCATGAGTGTCATGAGTAGTTGATCCTCTAAAGATCGAGATCGCTTAACTCCGAGTTTTGTAGTATTGTTTATTTGCCAGGTCTTGTCTTCCATTGATAATTTCCCCTTATAATAATGAAGGTTCTGTGCATGAGGGGATACTTCTGCTAATAACGACTTAAACAGGTCATAACTAGGTAAACCTGTATAAAGTTTCACAAGTTCATCACAGTTTGCTATGTCCGAAATGGTAAGCTTCTTGTTACATACTGCAATGGCGGCTTTCAGTTTTGCGATGGTGTCCTTGGCTTGCAAATACTGGCTCATGAGCTGATCACAGTGGTAAGGATCATGTAGTGTGTCAATGTAAACAAGCAGCCTGTCAAAGTGACAGCGACCGCCGGCGGCGCTATTGCCCCTTTCCGATCCCATGATGCATTGCAGTTCCAATTCGCGATAAGGTCTATGCGCTATCACCGACACTTTTTCACCTTTTTCATACCTTTTAATCAGATTTAACTTATCTTCCATCGTAACAACATTACGCTTGGAAACACTAGCATTATCCTTCTTAGGAGCCATGGCTAACACAGACACAGTAAAGGAATACTGTACGTCGCCTCTGTTTTGAATGAGAACCAGCAGCTGCGCGTACGTACAGTATACTGTACGTAAATTTAAATATATTTTTTAATGTGCTTTTTATTGTATTTGAAATTGTTTTTTTTAGCTTCTTTTATTGTTAATTTTTGTACTATTTTATATATTTTAAATATATTTTTAAGGAAATTGTTTTTTTTCACGTCCGTAGGAGTGACGTAAAGTCGCACATAATGATGTTCGCTGAACTGAAATTTACTCTAGAAGAGTGGCGTAAAGTCGGATTTGACGTAGGTCGAAATGGCGTAAAACGGGGCATGACTGTACATAGAAATACACACATCTCAATAATATAATTACTCCTTTTCGACAAAATGATTATGAACCATAGCATAGTATTATTACGATTCAGCAAATTATTAAACTATTTCTAATTATTGTCATTACAATACATTTTATTAATAAAGTGGGTCAGGGACAAGTTTGAATTTGACTGTCTGCGATAACTCGTCGACTCCTAACAAATGTAGAGATCTTCATAACTTCTATAATTCCTCAATTTTTTTCTTTTTGTTTAAATTAAAATAACTAATTTAAACAACAACCTACAAGGTACTCAAATTACAAAATTTGGTAATCCAATTTTCAATACCTAAGGCATATACCGTCATCATGGAAGAATGTGATCATAAAAACATTTCCTTGTTCGTTGACTCTTTCCATATGGGTAATTCAGTTCATTTCATTTGCATCATCAATATCTCTGCAAACAAAACTTCACCTTTACCAATACACAACAATTTCAATTCACCATTTTCAAAATAATAAAACATCTACAACATTTGGCAATTATTCTTCGAAAATACGTTTTGCTTCAGAACTAATGTTGACCTTCTGTTTAAAAAGAAGAGGCTGATCACTTGTGTTTAAAATCAAGTATGAAACATTTTCTTCTGATGTCTTCATAGCTCCTACACTATTTCGCGTAGGGTTTCCGCTGTTGTGATAGCTGGGCGGATTTCATAAACTGACCCTGCTCTGCATGTGGCATCCTTGCCACTCTTGCTGTGAACCATAGTAGTTCTTGAACAAGGCCTTCGTCCAGTTGTAGTTGACTTGCCTCCTCACTCATCATGAACGTGGAGCAAGTGTTGATGTGATGTTGGTTGACCAGCAAGATGTGGAACAGAGATGACAGATGCATCCACAGCGATGTTAGGACCATGGTGTTCAAGTTATCCATGGCCCATGCCAGGAGCAACCAGCAGAATCATGCACAGCCGTTGTAGAGGAAGAAGCACAGCCGTCCACTTACAGATCCACACTGGTTCCCCAGAAGTTGGTGGAGCAATGACACAAGTCACCGCATCCAGTAGAAGTTGCAGGTAAGATGTTGTCGTCCCACAATTGCTGACGTGATGAATGTTCCAGACATTTGAACAGAAGCAAGTGATCAGCCTTTCTTCCATGCGTTGCAATGTGATCCAGGCAAATGGTCACATGAATTTTCTTTAGTGAAGGTAAGCATCTGTCTCCAATCTTGCAAAGGAGAATGCCTTCATCATTCTTTGAGAAGGAGGGTGTATGCCAAGATTAACTTCATTTTTAGCCACAAATTTTCTTTCTCGAACTTCTTCCCAATGCCGTTATCACTCCATTTGAGATGTGATCTGGTCTTATCCTTTACTCAGCCACATCTGAATCTGCTTTCCACACACTCTGAATCGGATAGGGTACATCTTGACATGAAATTACCATGTTTTAACTAATCATGTATATCTTATAACAGCTTCACATTTAACAATTTGCTGTTTTCCTCAAAACATTCAAAAAGTTATATTCATTTATATACTTCACACGGACAATATCCAAATCAGGTATGTATTTTCACATATATCACAAAGACATAAAGTCCAACATCAGATGTGTTTAATTTATGACATCTCTACCAACTCAGATATCTCTAGCCTTCTGATTAATTAATTGACAATTTTAAAATTATTTAAAATTATTATATGGTCCTCGTAATACAAATCAATGAGGAATGTAATCACAATCTTACCTTCTATATCAACAATTTTCCTTATATTATTACCAAACAGGTATAAAATGAGTCCTTCATATATCTCACAAATGCTTAACTCGTGTATTTAAAATCATTCATTAATAATGGTTAAAATCACAAACAGGAATACCTAGTTCCAATAATGTATTCATTATCATAGTTTTTTTTTTTTTTTTTTTTTTTTTTTACTTAGGGGTTAATCAGTAGTTTCTACATTAGTTTGATTTTAAAAAATGGTGCCTGAAGTTACATCAGTTTTCCTGGTTTCAAACTTTGATGATATTAGTTCACTGACCTTATAAGACCGACAATACATAACATCCTTTTATCTTATCATTCTGAATCTGCACTGTCCATCTGTATCATTGTTCGATTCAGTCTCTTTATCTAAGTCACCATTTCATGGTTAATTATTTTGTTGAAACAGTTACCAAAGCTTTTAAGCAAGCCACCATATGGGTGTCTGTATTATTTACATTATGATTATTGTTTTCTCTATTTTCAATTCAATAAACAGGTATTCAAGTATCTTAGCTGTTACTTTTCCAAATATATATCTCTCTCAATCTTACAAAACATTTGTACAATCATGGAATTTTGCTCACATATACCTTAACTCTTTAGACATTTTATTTACAAGCATTTCATATACTTTGTAAAAATAAACACACACATATATATATATATATATATATATATATATATATATATATATATATATATATATATATATATATATATATATATATATATATATATACAGATCTTATTATTCATCCAATGGTTTTCCTTGCCAACTGTCATATTATAACATTTTAATACACCTTTGGAAATATCTTCCCACAAAAGGGAGCAATAAATTCCCTCCATTACTTGCCAAATACTCATCTGTAAATTACATATGCAATTACAGTTTTTTCCCAATTTGTCTGACCTTTACAGCCGTAGAAGTTTCTGCTAACATGCAGTACCTTTTTATCGACCAAGCAAGTATTCTTCCATATAAGACCTCTACCAAATTTTAAAATCTGGGATTTCTGATTCTATGGATGCATACTCAGGACATTTCAGGCTGCTGTTAACAATCCACTGTGATAAATTAATTCCTTTGCCCACAATTAATTAATTAGTACAAATTGAGGATGTTATCCCTATCATATTCATTTCAAGACAGGTATACTGTCGTTTTCAGCAATCTTTTGAGAAAAAAAATACACACAAACTCATACATTATGTATATTTGTTTGTGTTGGAACCATTATTTTCATATCAAGGTGGGTGTCAATTTCATAAAGTTTGTCTCTTTATTTTTTAGAAACGCAGATAGACAAATAGACAAAAAATAATTCTTAGAAAACCCCTACAATGTCCACATTGAAATCACCCTTTGTCTCCTACAATAACTTATCCAAATTTGACAGCACACCCGTTTACATGCCAGTCGACCACTGACATATCAATCATGCAAAACAATAGTCCAAAATTCCCACCTGATCATCATGTGACTCTCGTCACTTGGTTCCCAAAAATAAATTTGCAAGCCAATTGTTTCAAACTTTGTAAATTCAAAAATTGTTTTGCCCAAAATGCTCCCTAAAACCACATTTAAGATTGGCAAATATGAGGCTTCCAGAATTGACTCTAATCCTGGATCTTTTAATTCAATGTTCCCAAAATTCTCCAATTTCGGCATTTGATCAATTAATTATTATATTGCAAATAAGCAAAAATGAATCATTCTTGCTCCGAAGATTTTACAGCCACAGGAAGCACAGACACTTGCTCATCTTGGTCTGGTTATCTAGTCTGTTGAGGCCAATCGTCATTTGGGATCTGCAGCAACGAAGGCCTAATCGTTGTCTGAGGTGCGGGTGAGCGCTGGTACCCTTGATCTTGGTTTTTTCCTATGAAATTGTCTCCTATTTGAATATGGACAATGTTGTCTCCAGTGTCCCAATTCTCTACACTTGAAACACCGGTCCTTGTCATTGCCTGTTCTTTCAGGCCTACCCATCCTGTTACTTCCTTGTCGATTAGGTCTCTGATTTTCCCTTGGATCATAAGAAAATTCTCTATCGTTGTATTTGGGGGGACAAATGGGAATCAGATGGGGCAAATGACACTTTTATTCCTACATTCGAAGGCAGTTGTGCATGTATCTTCTTCAATGTATCCTGTATCCCCTTAAGTTTAAGTTCTAGGTCCGTTATCCTTTCTTGCTGTTCCCACTTCCTGGTTTCAATATCCCAATGCTGGAATGCCAGCCAGTCTACCGTTAGGTTCTGTCTCTTCCTGGCTTTTAATTATTGTCCTAATCTCTCCAATCGACTTCGCTCAAATGTACCATCTCTTGGAAACTCCTTGGCATGTCCTTTTGTCCACAAATACCAGTTATCAACATCCTTAATGGCCTCTATACCATAATGGTTGTACATATAATATGTACAAGTACCTTTTTGTGGAATATCTGGTTCAACTTTTCTCCCCTTACAGGCCCTATTTCCCATTATGCCTATATGACTGTACTAGGTAAACTACTATGATCTGCACTTCTGCGTACACCTGTACACACTATCCACTGTGTGTACTATAAATAAAATCTACAGGGGTTATTCCACCTTGTACACCGTAACCTGTATGTTGCGTCTTCTGAGGTTGGTATGACGGTCGTTCTTCACTGGTGATTCCAGGAAGAGTCTCTCCAGCTTTCAATTGACGATTGCAGCTGAGTCCAGGAACACCTCCTTTTTGTACAACCGTTTCACCAAACGATCCCCAAACTGATCGGGCAGGTAAATCACCACCGATAGGTGGAGAACCATGTATCGGTCCCTCGTCACCAGAGCCAAAACACTTTTGCGGAGGCCAGGTAATTGCGTTCCCTGTTGAAAAGGCACACCAGATGTTAAACACATATATAATATATATATATTTGGACCTTTCCTTCACTTTTCTCAACTTACCACCTTGCTCATTGTTCAAGGTATCTTCACATTGACATAAATATTTTGATTCCACATTGATTTCACAATGTGAAATTTATCACATTTTGTAATCAAATTATCTTACACTCAAATCAAAATAAAAAATCAGAATGGTTCATCTTCTATCAAAAAAAATTTCAAAAAAAAATAAAAGTTTTTTTCACAATCCTCTGATATCCACTCTAATCCATTTCCCTATCAAATCTTACGGAGGAGCCTGGAAGAGAATGGAAAATCAAAAGCTCTATCAAATGAACAATATTGTGTTGGTCAAACCCACCAAAAAACAAAAACGCAGCAAAAAATTCCTAATAAAATCCACTGGAACACCATTTAGCTCAATGCAGCCTGATTCCTCATTTTACGAGTAGGAAACACAATGCCGCTTCCTGGGGGCCCTCCAAGAAGCGACATATGCTTCCCTCTCGTCCTTTTACCTCCATAAAAAGAGGATTAAAAAAAACAAAACAAAAAAAAAAACAACAACAACCTTTAGAGGCCATTTTCCCCGCAAGCGGGGGTTGGCCTTTTTCGGGGACCGTGGTTGTTGTTGTTTTTTGGTCCCCTTTTTGAAGCAATGTTTTACGGCCGGATGCCCTTCCTGCCGCTAACCCTTTTTGTCGCCTTTTTACGACAGGCAGGGAATTACCAGTGAACTGGTACCAGTTTTGTACCAGTGATCATTACCAGTGAATAAAATTACCTTATAAAAAGAGGATATTACATTTAAATCCGTTTGTTTGTCTGTGTGCACAAAACAATTTTGATTTTCTCTGCATTCCTTGATACGAATGACAGGAAACTTCCATCACAGGTGCAACATCACCTGTACAAGTTTGCAAAATCATGATCATGTCATAGATCACATGTTATAGGCACCATAATTGTTTTCACACAACAGTCTTAAAATCACTGAAAAACACATCTTGGCAAGGGTCCACAATCTCTGATTGCAGTTTCCTTAGCTCCTTACAATGGTGATATTACCTACATAACATATCAACATTGAATTATAATAAAACAATAAAATTGAGATGATATCTCATGGGCAAGGGGCAATGTCATCTCATGCCATGTCTGATGGTTCAGAGAAAACAGCAACGTTTACCTCCAGGACATATTCCCACCCCAGGCAAGACCTACCGTCAGTCAGGTCAACAACCTCCCCCCCCCCCCCCCCAAAACCCTGCATAACGCTGATCTGGACCACACCCTACCATCTACATCATTCACAAACCACCCACCAGCCTTTTTGGTGGGGTGGGGGTAGGGGTGGGGAGGGGGGGGGGGGTGGAGAAATATGGATGATGAAAGGGATAAATTACATCCAACACCAATCCATGTTGAACAAGGGAGGAATTCATGGTTTACATGCATCACATAGATTCAAAACATCATCATATTTTCAAGCCATTCATTTGAACAAATGAAGCATTCAGATTTCATATTTTTATGTTCAGAATCTGAATAAATTTTCAAAGGATGGATTGAAAACATTATTTCTATTTTACCAGGCTACTACATCACAAAATCCAACATCTGCAGCCACTTAAGGCAACTTATCTTGCATTCGTGAGACAGTCAGACAAAATTGATCAGACAGATATGAGACAGTTCATTGGAAAAAAAATCTCAATTTTTAATGGTACTCAAACCTCTTGACAATTAAAATTTTGTGACCCATCTTGAAATGTTTTGCCAAATTCATGATAACCAATCCAAAATTATTGACAGTTTTTATCCAATCTTCCTGAAATTATTATTGAAATTTATAGGTATCCTGTAATTCAACTCTATTGCTCGTAATCCTCATCTAATCCTACAGGGCTTGAAAACTCTTCTTTGTACCAGTGCAATTACCTTCAACACCGGAAAGCCTTGTGGTACCATTCTTACCCTTTAATCATGCTAATCATTTGAATCATAATCATAATCATTATAATCATACATTAAAAAAACAAAAACATTTCCTGTATAAGCATTATACATTTGTCATCACATTCACGTGGCAAAATCATTTTATAATCAATCATTCCTTTCTTCATGAGCTGTAATCGTGAAAAAGGAAAAAAAAGAAAAACAAAGAGAATAAAAAATGGATAGAAAAAAAAAGAGAGAAAGAGTGAAAATGAGACTGAAAAAAGGAAAGATGAAGATAAAGAAAAGAAAAATGAAAGAAAAGTGAGACATGGACATAGTAAGAGGCTGCAATATGGGTTTGAGGGGAGGGTAGGTGGGAGGAAGGAAGGGCAGGGGGGAGAAAGAGAGACAGGCAAAGAGAAAGGTAGAACAAGGTGCAGAGGGCTAGGACAAGGGAAGAGGGAGAGATGGGGAGAGAGAAAGGTGGGAGGGGGGGGGGGGAGAGAGAAAGGTGGGAGGGGGGGGGAGAGAGAAAGGTGGGAGGGGGGGGAAGAGAAAGGTGGGAGGGAGGGAGAGAGGCGGAGAGAAAGAGGGGAGAGAGACGGAGTTTGCATTGAAAGAACCATTTGCGCTACTCAAACAGTACATAATATGTCAACAGAAGAAAAAAATGAAGTTATTTGCCATTAATTGTCGATTTATAGATGTATGACGTCCAATAACTATTGCTCGCCGAAAAAACTGTCAATTGCATTTCATCCCATTTTGTACCTAATTCTATTTATCATTTTATTAATCGGTTAAAAAGATGCGAAACAAATAATTTTGCGAAATTTTTTTTAGACGGCTCAGTACGCCATCATGGACACTACACACTGCATAATCTTTTCAAATATGTTCGCAACCCATTTTGCACCTAAATCTGCCAGAGATTTGTATAAAATAACCGCATAAAACGATCGATATGTCCAAAAATAATAAAAATACGGCTGCCGGGATTCGAATCTGGGCCGCCAGCTCTCGTCCCAGTGCATTTAACCGCTCGGCCATTTCCAAGTCGGAACACTAACTGGTAACAAATATATATGTAGGTACCGGTGGTGCCGTCCTGTGGCGGTTCGTAGACCTGCATGCAAATCGGACCTGGCAGGAGTAATGCCCTGCTGGTGGATTAAGGGGTCTTACTCCTATTAAGAGGAGTGGTCCCAGTTGTATGACCATGCATTGTGGCCCTTCGGGGGCATGATGCATGTGTTTGAATGACCATGTGCTTCCCCCTCGGGGTTGAGGCGCATGTGTATTGTTATGGGGACAGCCTTGTTGACGTTGTGCCTTGGCCATGGGGTCAAGGTGCACGTCCGAGGCTGTTCGAATGTTTGACTTTTTACCTTTTTTCACAAGCAAAAAAGGCAGGCCTTGACTGGGGCCCTAAAACAGTCACCGGTGCGTGCACGAAGCGTCCGCTCGTGCGCGCGTCAAATGGACAGTGGAGCGCTGATTCACGTGTGTTACCCATGCTGATTCGTGCGGCCCGCACGTACCATGTACATGTGCTCAGCATTTACACATGCTTCGACCAGCGAAGCGGTCACTGAGCGTTCGCTCGATGCATGCGAACGCGCTTTGTGTGCGTGCGAACGCGCTTCGCATCAAGACGAACGTGTCAGTCACGTGATCCTTCGCTAAACGGTTCGTTCTTAAATCTCCATACAAATGCTCTCAAAACGCGAGATATTATGCAATACAAGGCACAAAATAAACAGATATTTACAAACACTGCACAGATTGGTCTATTTTGAGGTTCATTCGCTGTCTATCACAGCATGTATCTGATCATTCAGCCTCTGCTCGCTTGCTCGCTCGCTCATTCGTTAAATGGACCGTGGAGCTTATGGCTCCACTAATGAGAAGCAGGACAGCTCTCTCACCGCAATTTACGTGCGAAAGCACACATTTACAATGCGATTTAACAGCACTTTTCCGATCGCTGAATGCAAAATGCAAAATCGCATACACAAATACTCGCAAAAATCGCATATACTCACAAAAATAATTGCTAATAAACGTACTATTCTTGTTCTGCCTACCCCTAGTTTGCTTCAACTGATTCGAAATAAGGGATCTCAACCAAAAATATGCAAAATACACACTTTGGGATTTCAACTCTCATCTCATCTTCCAGGAGCAAGAGGGTATCAACAGGACATCACAATGTTACCTCTATCAACGTATACGTTTAATCAATATACAAATATACAACTTGAGGCCGACCATATTATACACTATTGTACATTAATGAATCCCCAGCGGATCTTCGCTTCGTTTTCAATGGATTAAACGTCACCTAGCCCGGGGGTTCAACACCTTTACTGACAATTAAGACTAGAGGGTATCAGTGCAGCACACGTCACCTAACTGGGTCTTTTACTGCTTACAATTAAGACCAGTGGGTCTCCGTGCAGCACACGTCACCTAACTGGGTCTTACTTTTACTGCTTACATTTTCTTTTCAATGGATAAACGTCACCTAGCCTGGGGTAAAACTTCCCAGCGGATATCACTCCATGTTTTTAACTTGACATACACACGCAATAACTGTACAAATCTTGATTCTACCTGCATCCAAATTCAGCTCCACCAGGTTCGAATTGCAGACTCCATTTGAGGTTGGTAGGATACAAGAAAACATCGTAATACACAGGCAGACTCTTCATTCCTTGAAAAATCGCCTGGATGTGTTCGGAGCGATGCGCCAACCTCTTTCAGTGTTGCAATCTGATGTTGGCCATCATCTGACCGTTCGGGTCACCAACTGTAGTTGCTGATTTTCCAGACTCCTTTCTCAGCGAGACATCTCGATTAAGGATTAAGAAAACCTCACTGGGTTCAAACCGAGATTTATTCAGATATTGCGGAGAGAGTGAAACCAACATTATTACAACTACATGCAACAAAACACACACACAAATGACGCGTCGTTCAGTGAAGGAAAATCTCTCTCTCTTCCAGTCTTGCAGTGTTCTGTTAAATAGGAATCGTACCCTCTTATCTTCCACCGTTGGAATCTGGGGCCTAGACTTTCTGGCGCCTCTCAACATCTGTTTGTCATCATAGAGACTCAAAAGTTGATAAAGTCAATCTCTTGAGCCCCACTAATGGGGTGATGCACACTGACTTCGAGTGAAGTCAGCATTCTTGCCTCCGTTCACATCCTTAGAGGTCACTGGGTCATCCCACAGATGTCCGACAATTGATAATCTAGGTTCTAAACACATTTCCTTACATGCTTTGAGAACTCATTTACAACTTTTGAGTTTACCAGAGTCCTAGCTATACTCTTGAATTCCTAAGTGTGTAATACATAGAAATACACACATCTCAATAATATAATTACTCCTTTTCTACAAAATCATTGTGAACCATAGCATAGTATTATTAAGATTCTACAAATGATTAAACTATTTCTAATTATTGTCATTACAATACATTTTATTAATTAAGTGGGTCAGGGACAAGTTTGAATTTGACTGTCTGCGATAACTCGCCGACTCCTAACAAATGTAGAGGTCTTCATAACTTCTATAGCTGTATGGAGGGAGGCGAATGGTAAAAGTCTTTCAGCTCTATTCTTTTCTTGAAAATATTTTCACATAATAAACATCAGTAAAAAGCAATTGAATGCTCTTGACATCTGCCAAGGTGAACCTGCTCTTCCCTTGTGTTCTGCTTACATTTCCTCAAATTGTTATATTGCTTCTCTTGCAGAGTGTGCACATGATGCACTGGACACCTGCGATGAGGGGCAGGGTGCAGCAAAGGCACATGGGACAAAATGACCTTCTCCCTGACTTTTTCCCCAACGATCCTCATTGAAGGCCGACGACAATATAGGTAATCACAGGATAAATGTTAGCAAATAAAGTTCTCAGGTTCAAGTGCACCACTTCCATTCATTATTTATTTGTAGCCAATTATTTTGAGCGGTTTGTAGCAATTTTTGTTGTACTGTATTTTATTTGCATCTTCCTCGGCTTGATTATGATAACATTGCTTGGCACCAATTGGTCACGGTTCACTGCAGACAAATACATCTGGCCAATTCTTTATACACGAGTACGATGCACTTACTATACAGGACAAACAACATCGTTAAAAAAGGAGTAATTGATGTGTGAGGCTTTCCACTGTCATCAGATGGCCAACAGCAGGTATAAATGAACTCTTCCAGTAAATCAGCAGGAAGTTGGACACCATATCGACAATTACATAAAGCACAACTAAAAAGCATGTGAAAATGGAAAGTCAGTTTGTATTCAGTCATCTTCATCTGTATGCTCAAAATAATGAAAACAGTTTAAAAAAAATACAAAATGAAAATTGAGCATTTTATGCAGCTTTGACCTTTGAATTTGAGATGTAAAAAAATGAGCTTCTAGCTTTTGATTGGTGAACCAATTCTGTGACCCAATATACAAATTCTTAAATTTTCAGGTCAATTGGTCAAAAATTGATGATTTTATGCAACCTTTACCTTTTTATCTAAAAATCAACAAAAAACAATTGACTCCTACCTTGATTGGTGAACCAATTCAGTGACCTGATATGCAAATTCCTGAAATTTCAAGGTCAATCGGATGAAAATTAATGATTTTACGCAACCTTGACCTTTGACCTTTTGATCTAAAAACAACAATCGGCTTATTGCTTTTGATTGGTGAACCAACTCAGTGACCCAATATGCAAATTCTTAAAATTTCAGGCGAATGGGATGAAAATTGATGATTTCATGTGATGCTGACCTTTGACCAAATGATTAATTTGCCTTCTCCACACTCTCACAATAAAGCTTTATTGACAATTTGATGACATAACTCAAATGGTAAATTGAAATTTAAGGTCAATTGGATGAAAATTGAAAATTTTAGGTGATGCTGACCTTTGACCTTTTGACAGAATTATTACTTTGTCTTCATAATATTCTCATAATAAAGCTTTGTTGAAAATTTGATGACAAAACTCAAATGGTAAATTGAAATTTTATGTCAATTGGATGAAAATTCATGATTTTAGGTGATGTTGACCTTTAACCTTTTGACAAAATTATTAATTTTCCTTCTCCATTTTCTCACAATAAAGCTTTGTTGAAAATTTGATGACAAAACTCAAATGGTAAATTGAAATTTCAGGTCAATTGGATGAAAATTGAAAATTTTATGCGATGTTGACCTTTAACCCGTTGACAAAATTATTAATTTGCCTTCTCCGTATTATCGTAATAAAGGTTTGGTGAAATTTTGATGACAATAGCTCAAATGGTAGTGGGTTTGTTGCGTTAGGCATGGCTGGTGGATTATCCCATCCAAAGAGTCATTCGCTAATGTGACTTTGTTTTATAATTACCAGCTCTATAGGCTAAACCTGACCACCATTCTGAGCTAAACCTGACCACCAAGGAATATCATCATTCTGAGCAATCTCAGAATCAAAGAACTAACAAATACTGAGGGTGGGCATCTAGAGGTGATGGACCACTCTTCATTGAAGTCATCAGAAGGTATAACAAGAGAAATAAGAATGACCGCATTGTGGTCACAACCTGAGACAAAATTCCTTGTGGTATTGTTTTCATCAATACCACTCAAATTGTCCATCTTATCCGATCTATTGGGGGTTTACCATTTATACAGCCTCACGAAGTCACTGCTTCACTGTCAACCAACAATGGTCCAAAAATCGCCTCTTGACACTGCACCAGATGGCAGTTTTTGTTGGATTTGATTTCATAACCACAGCACGCTTTCCCGACATCTTGAGAGGAATAGATTATTGATAGACTGAAGCGAAGCGTAGCTGAGATACAGCACAGCAAGCATCACGGTCATGAATCTTAATGGAAAAAATCTTAATTTTCTTAAATATCGTTGTAAAAAGGAAGAGGACCTTTTGGTCCCATCATGTCTGTGCCATATGACCCATATCCACAACCCTCTATTAATGAACACATTTTGTATGTAGAGCACTAACATAATTTCTTACCATTAACTCAATCTAACAAAATCCATTTCCATTATTTAAAATCAACTTCCAATCTCCCATTCATCAGTCGGCAGGGAATTTTCCCAGGGTACTGGCACACAATGTCATGACCTGCTCTCTTTAAGAGAAACTGTGGGATCTTGAATGCCCATCCACACCCTAATTGTAGACCAGACACCCGGATTTGCATTCCCATTAGAAGGACTGCTCTGCGCTCTGAGATATGGAGCCCTTGATTGATGCAGCACCAGATCGGCAGCTTTCTTTGGATTCAACTCCAGGAAAATCTATAGCCAGGAAAAATAATGGGTAAGCAGGTTCCAAAAATGAGCTATCCTGATTCCTGACACACCTCAGCTGATAACACTGAGACCTCCACAGATAGTCAGGTTCACTATGTTAACAAATATAATTTCGTTAAAAATTTTGTGAGATTAGCAAACCTATACATTTTTGGAATCATCAGAGCATGGAGAATCCGAAAATCAATGTTGGCATTTGCACAGACACCTGCATGGCCGCCATTTTGGATTTTCAAATGGCCACCATAAAATACATATTTTGCGCTATCGGCTTCTAATCAACCTAGAAACTTAATTAAATATGCTAATCCTATGTTTTCTGGGTCAAGGAATCCAACAAAGGCCTCAAAATAGTGCTCAGGATTATAGAAAAGCAACAAACAAAGGTAATTGCCCTCCTCCCAACCCCAACTCTCTGTCCTCCCCTGCTCCTAACGCTCATAAACCAAAAGGACATTCCCACATCGATTATTACATGATTCTTCATTACCTCATCAAAACAATGGAATATTTAACTATTTTCCCCTCTCCATGCTTTCACCAACTTCACAGAAACCACGATGGAAACAGCAACAACATGGCTCCTATATATCATGGCCCATCATAGTCACCTGTCCAAGTCACAATCCCATGAGATATGCAGAAACTCCATGGAATTGCAACTCTCAAGTGACCATGACTGAGCAGCCTAATTGTACCAATCAACGACCTTAAACCAATTATATTCTTCCTAATGCAAATATGCACACATCGTTAAAAGTAAAGAATGATGGATGTTTTCTTTCGCAATCTCATGATATTCCCTGAAGTCCTTGGGCAAAGACCTTTACAATGACCTGAGTTGTATGGTCCTTGGTTGAGGTGTTAAGATAAATTAGTCGGAAATAATAGGAGGGACCCACAGAACCTCCGCGGTGAAAGCACTTGCTCAAGAGAATGCCACGTAGTTATTTGAGCAGTGTATAGGCAACAGACCACTGCCTCAATCGCTCCTGAAAATAAAAAACAAGCTGGGTTTGAAGCAAAAACATGCCCACTGCCCATGCGCATATATACTACATCAATTTCAATTGCACTGGCCCATAGCCTGACACCACTACACCAGAGGCCTGAAGCTTAAGGACGAAAGCCTGAGGCCTATAACTACCATGGCCTTCATAAGACCAGTGACACCTATCTGCTCCAACCTTCCAATATTTGATGATCCATTTAACAGTCGCTTTGGTCATTTTACACTGAAAGGAAAACTTATTAGGAGGGGTATGGCGATTGTAAATGTGACAGCTGTGAAGATGTCTTTGGCTTCGCATATCACCAAAATGGCGGCCGTATATGATTTTCCAGGTTACAATTGTGGGTGGAGTCAGGCTAGCTGCCCAACCAATGGATGGAAAGGAGAGTTACATACCAACGGAAGGATGGATGGAAGAACAAGCGTATTAACCTATTTGTGGTGAAATTAACGTATTAACCGTATTAACCTGTGGTGAAAATGTAAGTTGAACCCAGGTGTGACGCTCACTTAAACCACTGGGCGGTGTCTATAAGACCTCGGGACGTCCGCGACTTGAGGCCACTCCTGCGACTTTATACAATGACATGTAGAATTGAATGGTACGTACCCACTTATATTCTAGGCTTGCTTGCATTGACTGATATATCCAATCTTTCTCATATGATGCCTTGATCCTGACATATATGTTGCATGGTGTATTTTACAGGATGATGTTACGATCTAATTGAAATTAAACCTATCTATGGGACGAGTTGTGGATTTGGTTGATTTTCACAACACTTAATTTCAATTATGATCTTCGGAAATGGCGGGACACGAGTCTTGCGATGGCCGGATGAACGCAGATCACAGACGAGCGTTCCCGACATTCTCCGCGCTCCTGCGAGGCCCACCTCGGAGAAGAATGACCGGCGGAGGACCCGTCGAGCTAGCTCCAGCTACGGAGCTCCGACTACTCTCGCCACCGGTCTGCCTCAAAAGGACCGGATGCGATGGGGACCTCGCAAGCCTTTTGCGGGACCGCGTCATCAAAACGCAAACTGCTCTCCTGAGGCCCGAACGCCGGAGCAGGCATGACGGACTCCGGCAAGGCGCCTGCTGAAGGAGGCCACTGGGAAATGTCCTGGGCCGCAACCCCGTCGGAACGATGGACCCGCTTGGCGCCGAAGGTACGAGTCTAGCCTCGGTTGCTCGAAACGCTAACGGCTCCGTCCGAGAGAATCATCCTAGATTTGCGTGCCTCGGCCCGAGATGAGATTCCCACGCGAGTGATCACGACTCCCATGTCGGCCATGCCTCCACACGGCCGGCACACTCCGACCACTCGCTGCTCGGTGGAATCGCCTCCTCCGCGCGGGCCGGCACACTCCGACCACTCGCTGCTCAGTGGAATCGCCTCCTCCGCGCGGATCGCGCACTGCTCGTCGGGATCACGCCGTGCCTCACACGGCCGGCTCACCCTGACCACTCGCTTCTCGGTGGAACCATCTCCTCCGCGTGAATCGCGCACTGCTCGTCGGGATCACGCCGTGCCTCACACGGCCGGCTCACCCTGACCACTCGCTTCTCGGTGGAACCACCTCCTCCGCGCGAATCGCGCACTGCTCGTCGGAATCACGCCGTGCCTCACCCGGCCGGCTCACTCCGGCTGCTCGGTGGAATCACCTCCTCCGCGCGAATCGTCGTGCACTGCACCCATCGCGTGCTAATACTCTGGGAGGCCCACGATTCCATTCTGATTCCGATCACCTCCTCGCCGCGAAGCCGCACGTTGCTCCCTTCGCGGGCCCTACTCGGCGAGGCCGGCGATTCCTATCGCTGCTCGCCGGAATCACCTCCTCACGCACAAATCACGCGCTGCACCATCGCTAGATGGCATCCTCACTAGGCACGACGCACCAGTCGCGCGCGCCGCATCTTTGCTGGATGGACCCCTTCTTCACACGAAGCGCATGCGATTCCCCTTGCTGGCACTACTCTGTGGCCCTGTTGCTGCTGGTCGGAATCCCACCTACGCATGGCTTCTCAGCGAGGCCGGCGAACACCGCTGCCCGGACTCGCCTCAACGCGTGTGGCTCGTTTGGCTCCACTCGGGGACTCGCCGAGCATGGTCTTCCTAAACTTTCATCTTCTTCCGCTGTCATAACATTAATAAACAATCTTAAAGGGTTCTAAGGGGTTCACAGCACTCGGGGATTTGTGTAATGTGATTTGTGAAATGTGATTTGTGTTGGCGTGATGTATCGTATCATGCTAGATACCGTTGATAACTACCGCACTGCGGCCGCTATTCCCCCGCTTCAACCCCGGACAAACCCTGCCCGAAAGCCATCGAACAAGACGCTACTTCAGGCCTCTCGTGCGTCTCGTGCGTCTCGTGCGTGCGTCTCGTCTCAGCGTGCCACGCTGGCTGGTTTCGCCAACGAACCGCACGTGCCCGAACCAATTGATGACGTCACCGACTAATCACGCGTTTGCTCTACGGCGTCATTAACGTAATTGCGTGCTTCACGCGATCTCATCGGGGATTCGTTTACATTTCCATGTACCTTGGTAAACTACGTACCAAATGTCCTTTACGTAAACGACGTAAACTACGTAACGTGGCGCTACCTCAAGGTCGCGCGCCCGCGCCGTTCAGGGAGTACACGGTGACCTCGTGAAATGGTGACATTGAGCGTCGCGCCCGACTCCCTTGTCACCTGCGCAAGTAACGGGGGCACCGTACTGCCTGCTCGCCCTTGACTCTGGGCTTGTTGTTTATCGGACAGAGCTCTTGGCTCGTATCCACGCACATTTCGAGACTGCGAGACGCCTCGTCTGATTCCATTTTCCCTCTGCCCCAGACTGTCTGTGACTCAGGCTGACCCAGACTGTGAAGGTCGTCTGACTTCGGTATGCAGCGCGCTGCTGCAACCTCGGTGGGGGGGGGGGGGGGGGGGGATCCCAGGAGGTTATTGTTGCTCGCCCGGATGCCGTCTGGTATAACGACTCCCACCTCGCCCCTTGTGGGGACCCAGGATGACGTCCATGGATGTCTTTGTGTCTTTGAGTGAGTCTTTGTGTCTTTGAGTGAGTCTTTGTGTCTTTGAGTGAGTCTTTGAGTCCATGGATGGTCGATCCGAGCCATTCAATGAAGGTGTTGAATGGATGGATTGGTCGGACATCCGTGGATGGACAGTCCATCCGGGGCGATGGCTGTCTTTGGGTCTCTGAGTCTTTGCGTCCGTGGATGGTCGATCCATCCGCGGTCCGGCTGGATCCGTGCCATGCAATGAAGGCGTTGAATGGATGGATCGGTCGGACATCCGTGGATGGCCAATCCATCCGGGACATCTAGCATGACAATCATCTCGACATCTTGACAATCCATCCGGGACAACACTGGGACAAACAAGGTTTGTCCAGCCGGGACTCTCTCTCGGTTTGCCGATCTTCTCCGATCCTCCGCGCGCTGTACAGCGGGACAGGATTGCCATATGCATCCCGGAGGTTCTGCGCGCTTCGCTGGAGAGGCGCGTTTCGGTCGTTTTTGTCGTCCATCCGGGACGTTCTCTCGGCAGCCGGTAAAGCCGGTCTTCTCCGATCCTCCGAGCGCTGTACTGCAGGACGGGATTGCCGTATGCATCGCAGAGGTTCTGCACGCTCCGCTGGGGAGGCGCGTTCCGGTCGTTTTGTGCGTCGTCGTAATCAGCCATGCCGGTCGTCCAGGCAGCCTTCAGAGGCCGCTCGTGTCTCGTGCGAAGGATCGCTGCCAACGGTAGATTCGCGTGCCGAAACAAGAGTTTGTAATGCGTATGAGCTGCCGTCAGAGGACGCTCGAGTCTCGTGATTCAACAGGGCCGCTGCCGGTGTGTAACTCTCGTTATGGCTCTCATCGATTCTCTCCCTCGGCAATTCCATGACATGGACCTAACATGGATCGACCATGTACCCTTGGGAGCCAAGGCAGGTACAGACTTACTGTAATGGACTTACTGTAGTGGCCTCCTGTCATGTAATCTTCCTTACTGTTACAACTCCTAGGCCGGTACAGACTTACTGTAATTGACTTACACTGTCATGGCCTCCTGTCATGTAATCTTACTTACTGTTACAGCTTACTGTAAAGAGGCTTACTGATTTACACATCTTCCACATCGACACATCTTCCTGTAATGTGTTGCCTTGCGACGAATAGACATGGCTTACTGGTTTACACATCTTCCACATCGACACATCTGCCTGAAATGCGTTGCATTGCGACGAATGGACATTCGCTCTTCGACAAGGCACACCTTATGTAATGAGTTGCATATCGCAAAGGTACACCTTATCCAGCACATAGGCCTGTGGGACTAGACTATTGTGACCCACAGGCTCATCGTCTGCCAGTATCGGACATGTTTGCTAACCAGGCTATGAGTGCGCCTAGAGAACATCTGCCGTCCCTCCCTTCGCCTGATACACCCCTGCCTGAAGCGGTGAGGGCACTGAGGTGCCCCTCCGACACCTGCCTCCAGCGGCTACTCCGAAGCAGGGGACTCCGGATTTGGGGACGACGTACCCGGTAGTTCCCGAACCGGTGCTGGCAGGGTAATTCGCCAAACTGACCTCTACGGATGGACCGACTGACCTGCACTACTGATAATGGATTTGTTTCGTATAGCGCTTTCCAGGAAGCCCTAAAGACGCTTTGACAGTGTGCGAAACATAACACAATAGCGCAAAGACAAGAATCAATAGGGATATTTCTTTGACACCCTAATAATGATATAATGACTTCCTCTACCTATTAATGCTGACGCGCGCTCGCTTCCTGCCTAGTGGCAGCATAGTTCTAACGGCGGGGAGAATGTGGTGAAAATGTAAGTTGAACCCAGGTGTGACGCTCACTTAAACCACTGGGCGGTGTCTATAAGACCTCGGGACGTCCGCGACTCGAGGCCACTCCTGCGACTTTATACAATGACATGTAGAATTGAATGGTACGTACCCACTTATATTCTAGGCTTGCTTGCATTGACTGATATATCCAATCTTTCTCATATGATGCCTTGATCCTGACATATATGTTGCATGGTGTATTTTACAGGATGATGTTACAATCTAATTGAAATTAAACCTATCTATGGGACGAGTTGTGGATTTGGTTGATTTTCACAACAATATAGATACAAAGTTCAGGCATATGAAGGAGCAAAACAACACAGGATAAGTAATTTACACAAATACAAAATGGCAGAAGGCAATAGCCTGTGAACATGGGATAAATGTACACATGTGGCCTGCCTCACATTTGCTCAGCTTGATGCCATGGAAACTAATGCCTTTATGATCATTGGAATCTCCTGCGATGAAGCTGAATCTATAGGCCTATCAGTCTCCCATCGCTGACTGCAGTATTTCTGTCTTCTACTAATTCCTTTCATGTCTTGCACCCTCTGCTCTTTCCGTGCTTTCCTCACACCCCCACCCCTCCAGGTATCTACAGGGCGCACACGGTCCACCAACAACCAACTTCTGGTGAAACTACCTAAATCCAGGTTCACGACTCATCTCCACTCATTTGTCACTCTTTTTCCCCAGCTGTGCAACCAACTTCCACATTCTCTTCAATGTTATTCTTCTCTCCAGGTCTTTAAGTCAGCTGTTCACCACCATCTCAGATCGTCCCCAATCCAAAACCATGATGTTTTCTACCTTAATTAAACCACCCCCTCCAAATTTCCTGTTTTTTCTTCCTGAAAGTTTGTTTCTGTAACCATCTTGTCGATCCCTGCATCTTCCCCTACTCCTCTTTTTTATCCGCATCTTTTATTTGTCTGTCTCCATCTATTTTGTCCATCGGTTTCTACTGTTGGTGTTTCCCCCTTCTCTTCCACTGTTGCTTTTGATATATTGTGTCCTGATCCATTCTGCGCTCTAGCTTTTGCATGAGCCTTGACTCTGTATACAAAACTAATCGAGTGAAGTCGATGGTGCTCCATGGCAAATCCCCAAGCTTCTCACTAAAACAAAGTTGAAAGATGGAATAGGGTTCCACCAGGAATGACCCAATATCAAATTTTGAGTTTAAAAAAATTCCGTTTTAACCCTTGTGACCTAAAGTATCCCACATCCAGGGGCATGAACCTCGAACTCGAAGGGCAAATCAAAATAAATAAATAAATAAATATTAAAACTTTACATTTGTCATGCGTCTTAGCAATATTGATTGCATATACCAAAAAAATCATTCAGTGTTTTGAAATGTGCCAATAATTTCATTTTTTGGCATTTGACCTTTTGACCCTGCTTTAGGAGGTGGGGTAAAAATGATACAGGTCACACACATTCTTGCCACGTGATGATCATAACTACCAAGTTTGATGAATTTCAGAATAACCATTCAGGTGGAACTCGTGTGACAGACAGGCAGAAATATGGACACAGACAGACAAACAGACAGATGGAGCTGTTTACAATATCCCCCCTGTGTTTTTTTTCTCTCAAAAAGTGTGGGGATATAAACAAACAAAAAATATGCTTTTGCAAAAAATGCAAAAAAATAAAATAAAACGGAGAGCATGCAACGTTAGAAAGACAACCAGACCCCACCTGGATTTGGAAGAAGGAGACAGGTAAGAAAGCTCAATTCTTGGAGGAGCCCAGCATTGTCTTCCGTTTTTCCTGGGGACAGCAACATTTATTTCAGGCTTTAAGTCAGGGGTATCTTTTGTTTGTAAATTTAGTATTCTCCATTTTGTCATGCTGATGATGGCATTAGCAGCCAGCATTTCTTGTATGGCCATGTGTTTTGGCACGAGGGCAGAGGTTGGTTTATTGTACATGTTGCATTTTTTTTGACAGGCTTTGCATTGACAATGCATATTATTTCGACAAGCTCTGTTTGGCTGTGTACTTTGGTCTTCACGATGATTTACATTTGTTTTGCTAATGTCCTAATGTTTGGAAAAAAATTATTTTTCTTTTATATTCAAAAAGGCATTTTTCTCAACATAGAAACACCACGGTCTTGGACTGGTGTTCAGAAGACCTTGTGAAAATCCATGTCACCATTGCACACTTTCCCTTTTCAGGGCTAGTAAAGATTTTCTTTGTCCCTTACCTCTCCCCTCCAATGTAACCACTCCCTCCTCCTCCTCCTCCTCCTCCTCCTCTTCCTCCTCCCTTGCTCTTACCGCAATGGCAAGCACACCCTCTGAACGCTCAGGATGTGGCATGTTTGGACATCTGCGAGCTTCTGCGTCCACCACCAGGTGAGAGTTCATGCAGTCATTCTAAAATGTGTAACCCTAAACCTAAAGCTTCAATGCAAATGGATATCAGATCAAACTGTTAAACGTGTTTTCATTGCAGTCAAGCCATATGTCAGAATGTTGACAGTAAAGATGATGAACAATTATTTACTAATTAAATAGACTAATCATAGGAGAAATAATAAATAATTATTCTGGGTTTACAAAATGTATTTGTGTCCAAAATGTATTTGTATTTACAACAGCTACCCACATAGAGGTAGAGTGAGATAAGTATAATGGGTCATTCAGGACAAGTACAAGGCAACATTCAGCATCCCGTATGTTTTAATTTAATATTGTCCATGCAATATCTGGCTGTCCAGACAATATTTATCTAAAAAACGTGGGATTTTTGGAAAGGTTGTAAACCTCAGTCAGAGTGTGTACAACTCCTTTATGGATTCCTAATATTGGATTGTCTGTCTACAGTACCTGATTACATCCCATATTTCCCCATTAGCAATCACCTTGCAAGCCAAAGGCTGCATCCCATCGTACAAATTACATCAAATGTCACATTTAAAACAACTTTTAATTACTATTTAAGATTCTTTGTAAATTCCTACACTTTACAAAGGTAACAGAATTTGCATATTTTAAAAGTTTTTAAACATTGATATGGCTTATGGAGTAGAACCACCTTTGGAGGCCATTTTTACACGCAGAGCGGGTGTTGGCCTTTTTCGGGCACCTTGGTCCCCTTTTTGAAGCTATGTTTTACGGCCGGATGTCCTTCCTGCCGCCAACCCTGTTAGTCGCCTCTTGCGACACACAGGGAATTACCAGTGAACTGGTACTCAATTTGCCTACCTCAGACGGATGACAGGCTGAGTCAACCCCCCTGGTGTTAATTCAGCGATTAATCGGGTTAAAAAACCCAGGATCCTAGGATCCCAAACTGGCACCCTAACCGCTTGGAGTAGCTTATAGTTAATTCAGCGATCAATCGGGTTAAAAAACCCAGGATCCTAGGATCCCAAGCTGGCACCCTAACCGCTTGGAGTAGCTTATACATAAACCATATGCAGGCATAAAATGGCTTTGGTAGTCATCAATGTACTTTTAAATAAATTACAATATTAGTAGAGGGTGAACAAACACATATATGGTATATGGGACTCAAACCTGGGTTTATGGCTTCACAGTGCCATGAGCTAGGCCTAGGGCTTCAAATCACACCACCAACAAACCAACCTGATTGCTGCCATGTGTACAATAGCACTTTTTAAATGGGTCACATTGATAATTTAGGACCACAATATCAGGTTATGGGCTGGCAGGATGGCCTAGGCCCTAGACGTACGCAGACTCACCTCCAAACGGTCTAACCAGGGATTGAATCTTGATCCAGCTATAAAGTGCCACCCTGATGGATGTTAAGCGGGAGTCCCGTCTGCCAGGATGTTAACGATCCCACGGTGTCTTTCGTGAAGAGTACGAGAGCTATTTATTACTGGCACCATGGACAAATTACAAATTCTGCCCTAACGACTGCTGGGAAGGCAATAGCAAAGCACTCAGTATAATCTTTACCAAGAACCTGCATCTGCGCAACACCGATGCTCTGTAACGGAGTATGGTACAGCAGCATATTAGGTTTTCCAAATAATTTTCCAATTAAAAAAAAGGAAAAAAAAGAAGCAATTAGACCGTTCCCTTCCTCTAACTCTTTCTAATAATGAGCAGCAATTTGGAGAAGGCTGTGCCATGACTTTTGGTCGGATAGTGCATTTAAATATCTGTCCAGCCACCTGCCGTTGGGGGCTCTAATATTGATAAATAATCGGATTGGGTTTCTAAGGAATAAAAATCACTTGCTTCACGCCATCGCTCTGTTTGGACGCGGATGAGATTGTGGTAAAAGCAGCTTTTAAAAAACATGTAAACAAGTTTGTGCAACCTCGGTGAGTTCTCACCACACTCGACATAGAATATATCGTTTAGCAGGCATAAGATGTTTCAAAAAAAAAATCATACATTTAAATCTGATATTCCCTGATGATGGTTGGCAATTACAGTCTGGATGGGAATTAGAATGCATTAAATTTTTTAATCAATAAATTCTTCTTTCTAATGGTTCCGCTCGATCTCATTATCCCAGAATCCTAAAAGTACTGATAATAGTGCACCCAACGGTGAAGAATTGCGTTAAACGAGGCTTGTGGGGAAGTTACACATTAACTGCTTTTAACGCTGTTGACTTGCTCGCTTGGAGAAAAGGAAACCTGTTTTGTAGCAGGTCACGTGTTGCCTTGGGCTCAACTTTGAGGGACAAATTCTGGTGACCGATGGACGTTGTGGTTTGAAAAATTTCCACTCCTCCAATCTCCCTGAAATTGCGAAAGTGAAGCATTAGCTCGAACACGATAGCAACAAGAAGCAGAACTATATAAATACTGGGCCGAATTCTTTGGAAACATAAATAAGGGTGAGTAGTACTGCGGGCAGCCAAAAACCAGGGCCTTTCTGTTTTTCTTTACTTCCAATATTGCAGCATTCCATGATGTAGATCAGACAGAGAAAGAGAGAGAGAGAGTTGAACAAATTACAGTGCGTGGGAGAATACACAAATGTGGACCGAAATGGTTCCAACACATTGAAAGAATGGAGGAGGAAAGGAAGAGTCAAAAAAAAAAACAAAGCTGGATGAGCGGTACAAGGCCTTTGGGGTGGACCGAGAACAAGAAGGGAATATACCAAAGCAGGATAAGCGGTACAAGGCCTTTGGAGTGGACCGAGAACCAGAAGGGAATATACCAAAGCAGGATAAGTGGTACAAGGCCTTTGGAGTGGACAGAGAACCAGAAGGGAATATACCAAAGCAGGATAAGCGGTACAAGGCCTTTGGGGTGGACAGAGAACCAGAAGGGAATATACCAAAGCAGGATAAGCGGTACAAGGCCTTTGGAGTGGACAGAGAACCAGAAGGGAATATACCAAAGCAGGATAAGCGGTACAAGGCCTTTGGGGTGGACCGAGAACAAGAAGGGAATATACCAAAGCAGGATAAGCGGTACAAGGCCTTTGGAGTGGACAGAGAACCAGAAGGGAATATACCAAAGCAGGATAAGCGGTACAAGGCCTTTGGAGTGGACAGAGAACCAGAAGGGAATATACCAAAGCAGGATAAGCGGTACAAGGCCTTTGGGGTGGACAGAGAACCAGAAGGGAATATACCAAAGCAGGATAAGCGGTACAAGGCCTTTGGAGTGGACAGAGAACCAGAAGGGAATATACCAAAGCAGGATGAGCAGTTCAAGGCCTTTGGGGTGGACAGAGAACCAGAATGGAATATACCAAAGCAGGATGAGCAGTACAAGGCCTTTGGGGTGGACCGAGAACCAGAAGGGAATATACCAAAGCAGGATGAGTGGTACAAGGCCTTTGGAGTGGACAGAGAACTCGAAGGGAATATACCAAAGCAGGATAAGTGGTACAAGGCCTTTGGAGTGGACAGAGAACCAGAAGGGAATATACCAAAGCAGGATGAGCAGTACAAGGCCTTTGGGGTGGACCGAGAACCAGAAGGGAATATACCAAAGCAGGATGAGTGGTACAAGGCCTTTGGGGTGGACTGAGAACCAGAAGGGAATATACCAAAGCAGGATGACCAGTACAAGGCCTTTGGGGAGGACCGAGAACCAGAAGGGAATATACCAAAGCAGGATAAGCGGTACAAGGCCTTTGGGGAGGACCGAGAACCACAAGGGAATATACCAAAGCAGGATAAGCGGTACACGGCCTTTGGGGTGGACCGAGAACCAGAAGGGAATATACCAAAGCAGGATGAGCTGTACAAGGTCTTTGGGGTGGACCGAGAACCAGAAGGGAATATACCAAAGCAGGATGAACGGTACAAGGCCTTTGGGGTGGACCGAGAACCACAAGGGAATATACCAAAGCAGGATGAACGGTACAAGGCCTTTGGGGAGGACCGAGAACCAGAAGGGAATATACCAAAGCAGGATAAGCGGTACAAGGCCTTTGGGGAGGACCGAGAACCACAAGGGAATATACCAAAGCAGGATAAGCGGTACAAGGCCTTTGGGGTGGACCGAGAACCAGAAGGGAATATACCAAAGCAGGATGAGCAGTACAAGGCCTTTGTGGTGGACCGAGAACCAGAAGGGAATATACCAAAGCAGGATGAACGGTACAAGGCCTTTGGGGTTGACCGAGAACCAGAAGGGAATATACCAAAGCAGGATGAACGGTACAAGGCCTTTGGGGTGGACCGAGAACCAGAAGGAAGCAAGCGCAGTGGAGAATGACATCATGGAAGCTGCAATTGCGATGGAAGAAGCACATCTAGCACAAGATAAGAAAGACTGGAGGCATGTGCTATGATGGGCTTTGTGCTCCGTTGCTGCAGAAAGGCAGAGAGGGAGAAATAGATTTAGGAAGAAAGAAAAATGTAGGAATGTCTGCAGACACATAGTTACCTCTGCCAGCGAAGGTGGATGCTGGTTACATGTTTTCACTCTTGTCTGTTTTTAGTCTATCTGTTTGTTTGTGAACAGAACATCTCAAAGAAGTTGTGGACGGATTGAGACGAAACTTGGTGGAGAGGTTGGGTATGTAACAAGGATGAAATTCTTAGATTTTGGTGAAGATCTGGATCTGGATCTGATAATTTTTAAAGTGATTCTTCAACATTCAGTGGAACGGCTAAAAACGATATATATAGCACGATATCTCAAAGAAGTTGTGGACGGATTCAGACGAAACTTGGTGGACAGGTTGGGTATGCGACAAGGATGAATTGATTCAATTTTGGTTCAGGTCCGAATCCAGATCCGGCCTATCAGTGGGATACAAAACTTAAACTGTTCAGCCTGGTGGAGGTATGCTCTGTACCGAGTGCCGTTCTAGTTATATCTGTATGTTCGACCTCGCTGCTCTGATGTGTCATAAACAACTTATAATATGTTGTCATGTCAAGCTCTATAAGCAATGTTATGGAAAGCGTTGTGATGTAAATATCTTCGGTGAATGTCCACAAGCAAGCGCTAACAGGATCCTTAAATATATAGTTTCAGCTTGTGCCTCGTTATTTTGGCCAATTTCATCCGAAGTTGGGAAAAACCTCCAACATTCTAAGTATTGATTGCTCATACAAACAGTGGTAGAATGTTTTGTTGTGTCGTCTTGTCATGGGCTAGATTCCCAGTGCAATTGTATCAAATGAAACATTTGGTAGGGGCAAAGCTTGGTGTTGGCTTAACCGTTAAGCTGGCTGACTTGAGACCTTAGGGTCTTGAGTTTGAGCCCCTGTTTCGCCGTTGAACTAACACCAGGTGGGTTGACTCAGCCGGTTATCCTTCCGAGGCCAGCAAAATCGGCACCAGATTACTGGTAACAGGGGGCACTGCATCAGCAGCACAGCGGTGCCTCCAGAAATGATGCAACCAGCAGCCACATGCTGCATTAGAAGTAATGCATTCGGCAGGGTGTGTTGGTAGTTTTACTGCACTACGGAGCATATCGGCCGTCAGATGAAATATTGTTACGAGCTCGAGAGAGATTGGATGTTACGAGTGATCACTTCCGCCACCGAACGTGGATGGAGGTTATGTTTTCACCCGTCTGTCCGTTTGTGAACAAAATATCTCAAAAAGTTGCGGACGGATTCGGACGAAATTTGGCAGAGATGTAGCCAATGTGACATGGACGAAATGATTAGATTTTGGTGAAGATCCGGATTCGGATCCGGCTAGTAGAATTTTTAAAGTGATTTTCACCTTTGGGAGGTAGGGCCAAAAACGATACATAGCAGGATATCTCAAAACGTTGTGGACGGATTTGGACGAAACTTTGTGGACCGGTTGGGTGTGTGACAAGGAAGAATCGATTCGATTTTGGCGAAGATCGAGCTGGTAGAATTTTAAAAGTGTTTCTTCACCATTGAGTGACATATGACCAACCAGGTGGAGGTGTGCTCTCTACTGAGCGCCCTTCTAGTTTGATATTGATTTTGTATGCAGAATGGCACTGCGTAGATTTTGCTTTGTCGAATTAGATTCGTGTTTGATGTAAGACATTGCATCTTTAAATTTTTTTTAACCTGTAATGTCTTTTGTTAGGATTTTACGGTGTAGTGGGGCTAGCAGGATAGCTTAAGCCTTAATAGAGCTGATTAGCCTGCGTTCAAATCTCAACCCAGCTATAAAATGCCATCTTGGAGTTTCACTGGCAGGGTGATTAATCAATGTGTATGGCGTCCCATCCACTGGCTTTAGTTGTTGGATGTTAAATCGACCGGAACAAATTAAAATTCCTGCTCTCCGACAGGGGAACTGCATCAGCAGCACAGCCATGCGCTGTAAATGAAAATAAGAAAAGAAGAAGAAGAACTGTGCAGTGACTGAAAGAATAAACGTAAAATTCAGAAAACGTTCCTTCAGTGTTGATGGCAGCTTCCTGTACAGCAGTTCTTCACGAGGTGCAGAATGAAAACAATTAGCGCGTTCCACACACAAGGCGTGATACATGTTGTTCTGAAGGAGCTTGGCAAATTATTTATGAAGGAGAAAAGATGATGCATCTTGTTTACAAGTTTAAGTGTGAGATGTGCTTGTGGCACTCCTACCCCAGGCCATTCCAATCACGTTAAAGTCATAAGACAGGTGCCTGAATAGGACTATTTGAACTGGCAGGGTAGTTCAGAAGTAATGCACTCCTCTCCGAGCTGGTTAGTCTGGGTTTGCTTCCCAACACATCCATAAACTGTCACACTGGTAATTCCCAAACGGTTACCTTGTAGCTATGTGTGGGTTGCCCTTCGAAAGGAGGTTCAGCTACATGATCACATCTGCAAGCATTTGCTGATGGATGTATAAACTCTCCCAGGGCCTTTCAAAAATAGTATTACCGCTATGTGCTGGTACCCTGGTCATAATTTTGCCCAAGGTGCAGGGCCACAAGCCACAACACAAAGTGCAGCAACGCCTCCGTTATGATGTAACCACCAGGGCAAGTTGACAGTCTAATATGCATTTACTTCTTCTTCTTCTTTGTATGCAGCACATGGCTGCGGGGTAACATAATTGGCTGGGGGCGTGCCTCTGCCGCTGATGCAATTCCCTCTGCTGGTTAGGGCAGGAATTGTAATTGGTTCAAATTTGCAAAGGCTCGCAGACTCGTCTCAAAGGACACCATGGGATAACGTCCATCCGGGGGATTGCACACCTTGATGAATCACCCTGCCTGTGAAACACCAGGTGGACAGTTTATAGCCGGGTCTGGATTCAAACCCAGGCTCGACAGGTTTGAGGAGAGTGTGCGTACCTCCAAGACATCATGCCAGCCAACTCATTCACTAAAACATGAAGAAGGAATATTTAATCTACATGATTTCTTCATTTCTCCTCCTTCTTCATTTTCATTTCCAGTTGATTTTAAAAAGGTTTAAGTCAGTTTTTCAAAAAAGGTTTAAGTAAAGCAAGCCAGCATACATCTATCTTTCAAACTAAAACAGCCTAGCTGCAGCACAGATCCTTGACTGATGTCCATCTTATACCCACTCCTTGGCAAAGAATTAAGATGCCTAACATCGGCATATCAAGTATTTAGCCCTATCTATAATATATATATATATATATATATATATATATATATATATATATATATATATATATATCAATTCCGTGTGTACCCCGGTTTAGAATAGGTACACCGTATCCCTGTGTGTCCGAAGAGGCGACTAAAAGGGTTGGCATCAGGAATGGCATCCGGCCATAAAAACATGGCCTCAAAAAGTGAACCATGACAATTTCAACTACATATGGGCAGGGTACAGCCCGAAGTACCCCGTGGGGGACCCCACTCCCTCTCGTCAAAACTCAAGGTGGGGAACCCGATCGAAGCAAGGGTGGAAATCGCTCCATTTATGACGACGAAACGTCTGATGCCCGACGTGGAGATCGGTTTCTGAGGTTTGGGACATGGAATGTAGGGACAATGACAGGGAGATCAGGAGAAGTGGTGGAAGTATTGGTCACAAGAAGAGTGGACATATGTTGTGTGCAAGAGACGAGATGGAAGGGAAGTGGTGTGAGAATGGTGAAGGGTAGGCAGGGACAGAAATACAAGTTTGTGTGGCAAGGGTGCCCAGAAGGCGTGAATGGTGTTGGTGTCCTGTTTTCTGAGGAGTTTGTAGACAGTGTGGTGAGTGTGACTAGAGTGAGTGATCGGTTGATGATGGTGAAAATGATGATTGGAAAGCTCTTGGTGAACGTCACCTCGGGATATGCTCCGCAGGTCGGTCGGAGCGATGAAGATAAGGACAAGTTCTGGTGTGCGATAGAGAAGCTGATGGAAAACGTGAAAGATGAGGAAGTTGTTGTGGTAGGAGGAGACCTAACTGGACATGTGGGAAGGAGTATGGATGGTTTTAAGGGAATTAATGGGGGTTACGGATATGGTGTGAGAAATGGAGAAGGTGAAAGGATTTTGGAGTTTGCTGATGGAGCTGATTTGTTGATTTGCAATACTCAGTTCCAGAAAGAGGGTAATAAGCTTGTTACATACACGTCAGGTGGGTCGACAACAACCGTTGACTACGTGCTGGTGCGTAGGCGAGATAGGGGGCACCTCCGGGACGCAAAGGTGATCCCGGGGGAGGAGGCTGTTTCACAGCACCACTTGGTTGTCTGCGACATAAGGGTGAAAGGTGCGAGGAGAGCTCGGCGGGTGAAGTACCAACCGAGAATGAAGGTGTGGAGGTTGAAAGAGGTGACAGTGAGGGAGGCATTAAAAGAGAGGCTGAGTGTGGCAGAGGATGATGTGGTTGAGCTTGAAAGTGGTTGGATGTCAATGAAAGATAGTCTGTTGGGAGCCGTTGATGAGGTATGTGGATGGACAAAAGGACTACCGAGGCACTCGGAAACATGGTGGTGGGAAGATGAAGTTGGAAAGAAGATTGACGAGAAGAGGAAGAAGTTCAAGGAGTGGCAGAAGGCGAAGTGTATGGGGGCAGAAAAGGCAGAGCATGAAGGTTATAAGGCAGCCAAGAAGGCTGCAAAGAAAGAGGTAGCAAAGGCGCAGGAGGCATTTAGGAAAATGTTCGGAGAACGCTTGGATTTGGAAGAGGCTCAGAGAGCGGTATTCAGGATTGCAAAGCAGATAGCGAAAGAGAGGTGTGATGTCATGGGGGTGAGTTGCTTGAAGGATGAAGTGGGACAAATCGTTGTGGACCCAGATGGAATTAAAGGAAGATGGAAGAGATATATGGAAATACTGTTGAATGCAGAGAATGCATGGGATGGCAACATAGAGAGTAACCCAGTTTTAGGACCAGCAGAGAAGATAGCTGAGAAGGAAGTTGAGGAAGCGATAAAAGCAATGAAGAGTAGAAAAGCGGGAGGACCGACGGGAGTTGTGGGAGATATGTTGAAGGCAGCGGGAAATTGGGATGTGAAGAGAATGATAGAGAACTGCAATCTGGTGGAGAAAGAAGGCCGCATACCAGTGGATTGGGAACTCAGTACCCTCGTCCCTCTATACAAGGGGAAAGGTGACCCTCTGGAGTGTGGCTCGTATCGAGCGATAAAGTTATTGGAGCATGGAATTAAGGTATTGGAAAAGGTGTTGGAGAGGTGGATAAGGAAGAAAGTGAAGATTGATGAAATGCAGTTTGGATTTATGCCAGGAAGAGGAACGACAGATGCGCTTTTCATCGTGAGGCAGATGCAGGAGAAGTACATGGAGAAGAGGAAGAAGTTGTTTTTTGGGTTTGTTGATCTGGAGAAAGCATTCGATAGGGTTCCACATGAAGTAGTAACATGGGCATTGAGGAAGTTAGGAGTGGAGGAATGGTTGATCAGAGTAGTGATGGCAATGTACAAAAGAGCACGCACAGCTGTAAGGATGAAGGACGGGAACAGTGGTGAGTTTGAGGTGAAGGTGGGAGTGCATCAGGGGTCGGTACTAAGTCCACTACTATTTGTAGCTGTGATGAAGGTGCTGGCTCGGAACGTAAAGGAGGGTTTACCGTGGGAGTTGTTGTATGCAGATGATCTGGTGTTGATTGCAGAAAGTATGGATGGACTGAAGGAGAAGATGAACAAGTGGAAGGAATGTATGGAGACAAAAGGTCTGAAGGTGAATATCGGAAAAACGAAGGTGATGGCAAGTGGTAAAGCATGTGGTGAGGTGGAAAGAATTGGGAAGTGGCCGTGTGCTGTGTGCAGGAAGGGTGTCAGAGTGAATTCCATTCAATGTACAATGTACGCTGAGTGGGTTCATCAAAAACGTAGTGGTTTGAGAGGGTCATTAACCAGTGTGGCAGCTACATTCAAGTGCAAGGTGTGCACAGAGGGAGCTGCAGATGGAGGAAATGTTGAGTTGGATCTTGGAGATGGCGTGAAGCTGGAAGATGTGAAAACATTTTGTTACCTCGGAGACATGCTGAATGGAGAAGGTGGATCAGACTCGGCAACGGTTGCTTGAGTGAGATGTGCATGGAAGAAGTTTCGGGAACTGAGTGGTATGCTGACGAGGAGGGGAGTGTCGTTGAAGCTGAAGGGAAAGGTGTATGCTGCTTGTGTGAGAAGTGTTATGATTTATGGGAGCGAGACATGGGTAATGAACGTAGAGCAGCAACGAAGGCTGGAAAGGGTGGAAATGCGAATGGTTCGGTGGATGTGTGGAGTATCGTTGAGAGAGAGGAAGACAAATTATGAATTGTGAAAGATGATGGGAATAGAGCCTGTGATGGATGCTGTGAAGAGAAACAGTTTGAGATGGTTTGGTCATGTGTTGAGGAAGGATGAAAGTGACTGGTTGAGAAGAGTGATGGAAATGAATGCAGATGGGAGTAGAGGACGGGGAAGACAGAGAAAGACTTGGCTAAAGATGGTCGAAGAAGAAATGCGGGCAAGGGGGTTAACAAGTGGAGATGCCCAAAATAGGGCAAAATTGAGAGGATTGTCATGGGGACCGCAAGGCTAACCCCCGCTCTTGCAGGGAAAATGGCCTTAAAATGCCTGTTGTATATATATGAAAAATTACATTAAAATATCAGTAGATCAAGGAGCAAGAGCACAGAGCTTGCTTGCATCACTCAAGAACGACCATAGGCGGTATCATCCTGGAAGCCATGAAAGCGAGCCACACTAGCGTTCAAATGTTCCCAATAAGATTTTGCACAACCTTTTCTTCATCGAAACAGAATTACCTCGTCTTCATCACCTGAGTAGGGCATCTTTTGCATCACTAGAGTATGGCCTCCTATTCATTACAAGAGTACAGCATTGGGAGTAAAACAGCAACAAGGAAAATACCAGAAGAGTTCCCTCCTTGAAGGTTATCTTCCTTTGGTTATCAGTAATAACTCTTGTGTAATATCTTACTTATGAATATATTCCCAAGTTATCTAAAATTTTGTGCATTTCAGGTTGGAATAGATGGACAGAAAAAGGAAGACAAATTATCTGATCTGACGCAATCAAATCTAGAATCATTCTTTTTGAAAAGGTCAAGGCAGTCAGAAAAAACCGATTCATCTGAAGAAAAACCTGCCGAAGATTCACCACAAGATAAGTCAGTACACCTCTCAGATATCTGAAAGGAAGACCTTGTGGAGAAATGTTCCACGAAACAACTAAAGCTGAACAAGGACAACTCGACACTGGTCTCCTGTCTGAGCAGTAACATTTTCATCTCCTTACTTAAAAATGGATTATACCAAAGGATTCCTACTTTACATCTGATAGGATTTTCTATAAAAAAATTGTTTGTGTATACAACATCGAGGCTCGTGTAAGAGCTAACATTAATCACAAAAAGACAAACTGACACATAAAACATAAGATAAAGGGAGCGGGAGACAAGATGGGGAGAGGGAGGGAAGCACACAAGTACAACATTTGAGAGCAGGGACATCAAGAGATCTGTGGGAGGGAGAGGGCTTTGGGGGAGGAGGCATGGGAAAGGGGGGCGGGGGGGTCTGGGAGAGGTATAAAACACATGGATACTGCTAGGACTTCCAGGAAAGAAGTCGGAATTTCCAAAAAGTGGATCTGGGTTGAGTTAACGGGGGTAGAAAAGATTGGAAGGGGGAAGCAAGGTTTTGGATGGGGGAAGATCAGAGATGGTGGTGAACAGCTGTTTTGAAGACCTGGAGGGAGGAGTGGGATTGAAGGGGGTGGGGGAGTTTGTTCCAGAGGCGGGAAAAAGGGGGAATGAAAGAGTGAGAGTCTTGATGTTGGCAGTTTAACCATAAGAGGGTTGCTGGCAGATCTTGTGCGACCTGTAGGAATATTTGGGGGACAGAGCACAGACCGATGTCCCCCTGCATCGCGGAAGAGCAGGGGGAGCAAGGCCGGAGAGGAGTCGGTAGAAGACAGAAAGACCACCAACCTGCCTGCGGTGAGTGAGTGAAACGCCCTCGGAGTTAGCTTCATCGCGGGAGATTCCATTCGGGATTCGTGGGATTCGGGATTGCTGGTGTGAATATAATGTCCAACTCAACAAGGCTAAAGGATATCTTTTGGTTGAGGTATTATGCATCCAAAGATGGAGTTAACTGTTGCTTCTACTATTTATTCTATGGTAATGCGAAAGCCTTCGTTTAGGAATCAGTGTGGGTTTGGAACAATCCAGGTGCTCTGATCAAGGGGCACATGGAATTAGCTACACATTTGGAATGTGTACGCAGAGCTGACAACTTCCTTTCTGTCTGCTCATCTAAACAAAATATGCACAAAGCCAGTTGTCACCTGCCTTCGCAACGTCTGTTTGCACGGAAGCGCCAGGTAATGAAGAGCATCCTCGAGCAAAACATATCTTTGAGAGAGAGAGAGGGCAAACCGAAGAGAAGAGCAACTTGATAGCACTCGTTAATTTCCATGCGGATGTTGACCATGTGCCTAAAATACCACTTTGTGTACAATGCCAATAAAAACAAATCAACAGAGCACTATTTGTTTTTATAGGCATTCTCCGAGTGATGTTTTGGAAAGGGTCTCACCAATATTCAGGGCCGAAAGGAGAGAAGACTTCAACAGCAATAGGCCAATAAGAACAGTGCTCTGTAAGTTACTACACTGTGTTTCCACAATTACATTTTCATGGTCCTTTACTCCCTCGCGCTACACTTGGGAGGACTCGCAAAAGCATATATGAAGTGTAATGAAAGAATGCAACAGGCCGAACAACTCGCAGCTCTGAGAGGTTTGGCATGGCGAGCTCGGTGTTTGCCCACAAACCTCAAATTGCTCCCAACATCCTTGACTATCCCTGCAGCAACAGTCACAGATTTCTAATGAATCGACTTCCTTTGTAGCGTATCAAACTAACGTGAGGTCCTTCGGCACCTAACATTTTCAGCATACATAAACTCTGAAAAAGCTCCTCTGAGGAATCACCTCATCCAGCTAAGTCATTATGATTGCGTCGTTGAAATGCAGCAGTTAATAAAAAATATTGAAATGCATTTACAAGACAAAGCAATGATAAAACAAGGGTTCATACAACAATAACACACAATTACATTTTTACAGCGAGTAATCTTACACATGCAATTTTGATACCTCATCAATTACCCATGGGGGTGGTGTACAATTGCCAACAAGTATGGGGTTATTTCCAGGAATGAGGCTCATAGAAGAGCTGGGTGGAACTGACAGTGAGACAAACATCAAGGGAATGAACAAAAAGGAAAAGATGAGAGAGGAAGGAGGGGAGGAAACACTGAAAGTACCAAGTAAGATGGTTGGGCTAGGAAAGGTTAATGGGGGTACTAAAGATCATGGGTCAGAATTGGGGATGGCAATCGATAGCGGTACACTGCTTGCTCGAAACCCTGGAGGGAAGAATGAGACAGAACACCCTCTGGAAGGTGGTTACATAGCCTGGAGAAGTGAGCAATAAACTAGTTGAGGTGTGTATAGTCAGCCTGGATTTTGGAAGTTGAATCAGGAGGCGGTTAACGGACAGTGTGCTCCCTGGAGTGAATAGGGAGGGTCAGAGGACTGAGAGAGCAGAGGGAGCAGCATCGGACAATAAACGGTAGAAAACAGAGAGATCTGCCAGTGACGTGGAACAACACACCCTGTGCTTCGACCTCGTCATGGGAGATTACAATAATTTTCAGAACTTTAGATTCTACAGACTCCAGGAGAGACAGCTGGGATACTGGGGTGCCAGCCCATAGCTGAGAGCAGTACTCCATTGAGCTACAGCCAAAGGCTTTGTAGACTGTGAGTAGCTCTGCTTTTCCAAGGAAAGTCTTGGATCAACGAAGGATGCAGAAGCAACTTTGCTATATGGTTGACCCAAGAAAGGCCATGGCTGATGGCGAGGCCTCTACATTCAAGATACTGAACCTATACCCATGAATGACCAAGAAAAGAGATAGATGGGTTGGTTTGACAATCCTTCCAAAGCAATATGATGAGCCTGAGATTTTTCAGGATGGAAGGACAGGTTCAATTGCTCATAACTCATAATTTTAATATAATTTAATTAATTTATAATTATTTATAATTGACAGGTTCAATTGCTCATAACTCATAATTTTAATATAATTTAATTAATTATAATATAATTTAATTTTAATACAATAACTCATAATTTTAACTCTTTCACGAGCCTCGATTCTGTATTTAAAAAAAACAAAAAACTATTTAATAATTCCCAAATCAGCACAGAGAGATGCAGCTGCTGTCGACTTAGCAGAAGGATATGATACAACACAATGTGGAATCTGCTAAAAGGAAGGGAGGGTTTTACAGAGCATCAGAGAGGTCATTTACATAGATGAGGAACAAGACTGGGCTGAGCACTGTCTTGAGGAACTCCAGCCACTACTGGGGGAGGGATGGAGTAGAGTAGCAGGGAGCGTCCCATTTATGGCAACACATTGACTGCGCAAGTGAATGAAGTCAGAAATCTAGGAATGAATGTGGCCTTTATGCTACATGAAGAGAGTTTGGCAAGCAAAGTAAGATGTAGACCATGATGAATGCCTGAGATATGTCAGGCAAACGGTCTTAACCTCGGTCTCTTATCTTCCCCCATCCAAACGGTCTCTTATCTTCCCCTATCCAAAACCTTGATCTTTTCTACCCCCGTTAATTCACCCCAGATCCACTTTTTTGAAATACCGACTTCTTTCCTGGAAGTCCTAGCAGTGTCCATGTGTTTATATACCTTTCCCATCCCCCTCTCCCCCCCCCGCCCCCTTCCCTTGTCCCCTCCCCCAAGCCCTCTCCCTCCCACAGATCTTCCGATGTCCCTGTTCTCTGCTATTGTACTTGTGTGCTTCCCTCTCTCTCTCCCCATGTTGTCATCCGCTCCCTTTATTGTATGTTTTGTGTGTCGGTTTTTTTGTTTTTGTGATTGATATTAGCTCTTACACGAGCGCCTCGACCTTGTATATAAAAAACCCAAAAGAAAACAAACTTATCGTTCGAGATGGGGATCTTCCAAACATTGTTAGGAGAGGAACAGCAGCATGTCCAGAGTTGAATGACCAGAACTGAATCCAAACTGATGGTCAGAGATCAGGCTGGTTGAAAACAAGAAAGACAACAGCAACTAGAACGGCACTCAGTAAAGAGCATACCTCGACCAGGTAAACAATTTTGCACACAGAGAAACGTTTCATAAAGGGGTATCATCCCAAACAAAGTGTAGCAAGGGTATAAAATAATGACCCATGGTCAAATTGGTCTTCAGTAGATAATCTAATCATAACATCACCATTACACAAGACCTCTTCGACAAGATAAGCAGATTACAATTTTTGTTTTTTACCTGAAGTTTGGCAATAACTAAATGGTTGCATCACATCGTGATAGAAAAATGAAGTGAAAAGGGAAAGCAGATGTCCACTAACATCCTTATTGAGGAACGAATATTAAACAAGATCATTGTTTGATATCATGAGACATTTCTGCAGAGAAGAGATCTGATTGCAAAACATGATTTTATAAAAGTTCCGGTCGCATTTACGAAGCAGACTTTGAATAACGTTCAGCCTGTTCACAAGTCGAATAATTTTTCAAGTGAAAGAAGGTGAAATTAATTTGAATAATGGAAGCATAAACAGTCTGTTCCACATCTAAAAAAGGTAAAATGTCAGGAACTTGGCTAAACTCGATGTTGGTTCCGCTTCCGGTTTCTCGATCGAGGTGGCGACTTTTGTTCTCTCCCGGCATCCAAAGTTAAGTTATTTTTTCATTTGTGTGTTTGTCAAATTTCCACCCGTTATTTTATCGTCTATGCGTTATTGTTTGTTTCTAGTTCGTTTTGGTTTGAATTTCCTGTAACTCGTAATAAATTAATCGTTTCTGTTTGCTCCGCGTGTGGTATACACTATACAATGTGGTTTCTGTTTGCCTTGGGCTTGTAGCCTGAGGCGGCCCCCGTTTAAGTTTGTTCACTTAATCCTCTGGAGTCCACTATTATTATTATTATTATTATTATTATTATTATTATTATTATTATTATTATTATTATTATTATAAGCTCTGGAGTCTATTATTATTATTATTATTATTATTATTATTATTATTATTATTATTATTATTATAAGCTCTGGAGTCTATTATTATTATTATTATTATTATTATTATTATATATTATGCACATCGAATCCAGGAGGCGGCAATTGCGCGGTAAATTTGAATGCGGTTAGAGCCAATAAATTCAGCTTGTAGACATTTCAGCGCATGTGTGAAGCCGATAGAATCGGCTTATAGACTCCAGAGGGTTAAGTTCCTTCCTTCGCTGTTTTGCTTGGTTCTTAGATTTTTCCCTTCTCCCCCGAACTTCCCCGAACATCTACTCTTTGTCTAACGTTTTAAATCCCCCACCCCCCAAAAAAACAAACAAACAAACAAAACAAAACAAAAAAGCATTTATTTCCCTTTCTCATCGTGTGCTTCTGTCCACGTGTGCTGTCTCGCCCTGCCCCCATTATCTCCTTGCCTTCCACCTTTTGCCCTGTTCACGTGACTCGTGGTTGTCCCTCCAGGCTCCCTCTCCCAGTTGGTATTTTTGTGAATATAAGATTGTTCTTCACGGTTTGGTTTTTTTATGTTTAAACTTTCCCGTGCAGTGTTTTATTCAGTGGTATATTACAACACGCTGTTTTTCTTCCTATTTAAAAGGCTCTTTTCAATTTCCTCCTCAACTCATTTCACTTCAAAAAAAAATTAAATCTCTTATAATTCTTCCTCACTACATGCTCTAAATTCACATTCATTCCACCCCTCCTCTATCGTTCTTAAACGGATCTCGAACTTGAAAATCACAATGAACCCAATCTATATTATATATATAAAATAAAGTTTTTGTTTGTTTGATTGTTTGTTTGTCTGCACACGCTAATCTCCTGAACGGTGAAAGATAGGAGGAAACCTCTGAAACAAAAAATGTTGGGACGGGCCCCGGGAAGGTTATAGGCTAGGTGGTGAGGCCGGTCGATACTGCCTCGGCCAGGCTGGGCCCATTTTGCAATTAAAAGCTGAGCTGAATTATAGTAGTCGATCTTCTACGGCCGTGAGTAAAAGCTGAATTATAGTAGTAAATTCATTCAAAAAGAACCCCGGCAACGCCGGGTGCATTCGGCTAGTTTGTTATAAATGTTCGTCTTTCATTAATCATCCACTTTCTAAACTCCCCCTTTGCCCCTCCCCTCCGAAACTACCCCATTGCCCCTCCCCTCCTAAACTCCCCCCTCACCCCTCCCCTTCAAAACTCCCCCTCAACTCCTTCAAAATCTTCAAAATCTTCAACTCCTTCAAAACTCCTTCAAATCTACCCCCCTACCATCCCTCTCCAATTCTCCCCCTCCCCCCTCCTCCTCAAAGCTGCCTCCTCCCCACTTCGTCTCCCTTCTATCTCATACCTCCACCTCCCCCAACCTTCAACTTTCCTCTGCCCCCCCGCCCCCTCAAACAACCCCTCACTGTGCCTCGTCCCATCACCATCAAACCTTTCGTCCTCCTCATCCTTCCCTTTCTTGTAACTCTTCTGAAATCTCTGACACACTATCAACTGCTCTCCCTACCTCCCCCTCTCATCCTTCATCTAACCCGACACCTACCCTCCCCTGTCTGGCACCTGATGCTCCCCTCTCTCCTCATTAAAGGTATGGACCTCAAACATCTGGGACCTTCGCTCAAACCTGATTGATCTCTCCATTCGGGTTGCTTCTGACAATCCAGACTTGATCTGCTCAACAGAAACTTTCCTCCTTCAAGATGTCTCTGATTCCTTAATATCTTTTCCTGGTTACTCCCTCCTCTGGTATGATAGACCTGAGCCTCGTCCTGGTGGTGGGGTGGCTATCTTTATCAAAAACTCTCTTCCTCACTTTCCTTGCACTGCCCTCTCTCCACCCCACCCCCAGGAGTACATCTGGCTAAGGCTTCCTCTCCACCCCCACCTTTTGTTCATATGTGTTCTGTACCGTCCTCCAAACAGTGATGACTCCATTTACATTTCGCTGTCTGACAACATGGACCAACTTCTATCAACTCATCCCAACTCTCTCTTCCTCATATGTGGCGACTTCAACTGTCATCATGCCAGCTGGCTGGGTGTGGGTTCCTCTCTCATCAGCCATGGCACCTCAGCAAAGGACTTCTGCGACTCATTGGGACTGACACAATCTGTCAATTTCCCAAGCCAGATCTCAGTCAATGGAGTATCTTCTCTTCTAGACTTGGTTATGACAAACTTCCCTGCAAATGTCTGCTGCTCTTCTTATGCTCCAATAAGTTCTTCTGATCATGTGCTTGTTAAAGTGGACATCTCTCTGGCCACTCTCAGAGAGCCTCCTCAGCGTCGACGAGGCTGGCATTTCACTCAGGCCGACCAGCACGGCCTGCAAGTAGCCATCAATCATCTGGACTGGTCTCCCATCTCTACTGCCTCTGACATCAATTCTTCCTGGGAATTCTTCCAAAGCAAACTGCTCTTTCTCATGCACAGATTTATCCCATCTCGTCTTCAGTTGTCTTACCCTTCCTCCCGTCCATGGTACACTGAATCTTGTGGTGAGGCAGTTGCCCTGAAACAACTTGCCTTTGCCTCTGGGAAGGCAAATCCAACTGAAGGCAATCTCAGTTACTTCCACCAATCTCGGAACAAGTGTGTGTCTACCATCAGGAGTGCCAGGAAGCACGATCTCTCTACACTCAAGAATGAACTCTCAAACCTGTCTCCTTCCTCCATATCCTGGTGGCGTCTGGTCAAATCCATTTCTCGTGTTTGTTCCCCCTCCATCTCCTCACTTACCTCAAATGGCTACACAGTTGACACCGCCTGTGACAAAGCCGAATGCCTCAACTCTGTGTTTGCCTCAAAATCTTGTGTCCCAAACCCATGTCCCAAACCCATCCCTGCCTCTGTTCCCACCTTACCCAGTCGAACCCAACTGCTCCTGGACTCTGTGTCCTTCTCTCCTGACAAGGTGGAGAAGTTTTTGTCAAACCTCGGCTCTGATTCTGCAACTGGACCAGACGGCATCAGCCCACGGATCCTAAAATCCTGCTCTGCCACTCTATCTCACCCTCTCTCTGTTCTTTTCACCCTCTCTTTTGCTCAAGGTCATCTGCCAGCATCTTGGAAATCAGCAAACATGACCGCTTTACACAAAAAGGTGCAAAAAATGATCCTTGCAACTACAGACCAATCAGCCTGCTCCAAATTATCAGCAAAGTCATGGAATCCATCATTGCTTCGGATATCAAATAATAATAATAATAATGCATTTATTTTATATAGCGCTTTTCAGGAAGCCCAAAGACGCTTAAATCATTCCTCTTCTCCAATGGCTTGATCTCCGATCATCAATTTTGGATTCAGACCAGGTCATTCTACTCTGGACGTGTTGCTTCTGTTGTCTCAGCAATGGATGGAGGTCCTCAATGCCAAACAGGAAATCAGAGCTGTCTCCCTTGACATATCACGTGCCTTCAATATGGTCTGGCACCCAGCTCTGCTCACCAAACTCTCCTCCTTGGTATCCATGGAAATCTCCATGCATGGCTTGCGGACTTCCTCTCTCGTCGTAGTCAACGTGTGGCCCTGAATGGATTTCTCTCATCGCCCCTCCCTGTTCTGGCTGGAGTTCCCCAAGGTAGTGTTCTGGGCCCTGTGCCATTTCTGGTCTTCCTCAATGATCTCTCTGACTCTCTGAAAAATCCTCTCTATCTCTTTGCTGATGACTCCACTCTCTGCCGCTCCATTCCTCATCCCTCAGATCGGCAGTCTGCAGCCTCCTCACTCTCTGCAGACCTGGACAAAATCACAGACTGGTCAAACAAGTGGAACATGTCTTTCAATCCTGACAAATCTCACACTCTTACTATATGTCTCTCCGAAAAAACCGACTGGAAAACCCTCCCATCTACTTTCTCAACAATCCTCTCCAAGAGGTTCTGTCGCTCATGCTATTGGGTCTCATTATCTGCAATGATCTTTCTTGGGAAAACCACATTTCCAAGCTTGCCTCCAAAGCCAGTCGCCGACTGGGCATCCGCCGTCGTGCGAAGTCCTTTCTTGGCACACTTGAGCTCCTCACCACATACAAGGCTTTCATCCGCAGCTCAATGGAATACTGTTCCCCCGTCTGGGCCGGTGCTCCTGCCTCACACCTAGCTCGGCCTCACGCTGTTGAAACCAAAGCTTTCAGAATCATTGGAATCTCCTGCGATGAAGGTAACTCCGAGGGCCTTTCACTCATTCACCGCAGGCAGGTTGGTTGTCTTTCTGTCTTCTACCGACTCCTCTCCGGCCTTGCTCGCCCAGCTCTCTCTGTGCTCTGTCCCCATAATATTCCTACAGGTCGCACAAGATCTGCCAGCAACCCTCTTATGGTTAAACTGCCAAAATCTAGGCTCTCTACTCACCTTCACTCTTTCATTCTCCTTTTCTCCAGCCTCTGGAACAAACTCCCCCACTCCCTTCAATCCCACTCCTCCCTCCAGGTCTTTAAAACTGCTATTGACCACCATCTCTTATCTTCCCCCATCCAAAACCTTGATCTTTTCTACCCCTGCTAATTCACCCCAGATCCACTTTTTTGAAATTCCAACTTCTTTCCTGGAAGTCCTTACAGTGTCCATATGTTTTATACCTCTCCCACCTCCCCCCAAGACCTCTCCCTCCCACAGTTCTCTCGATGTCCCTGCTCTCAAATGTGTTTGTGTCCTTCCCCCTCTCCCCATCTTGTCTACCGCTCCCCTTATTTTGTGTTTTATGTGTCAGTTTGAGTTTTGTGTGATTTTAGTTAGCTCTTTGTGATTGAGTGATTAATGTTAGCTCTTTCACGAGCCTCGATCTTGTATACAAAAAAAATAAAAAATAAAAATAATAATCAGTGACGGTACAGTACTCCACATCATTTTAAAGATCATGTTGATAGTATGAGCAGTGCAGTAGTTTTAGGGGTAAGTAAATAAGGATGTGTTGTATTCCCCTCGGTGTTTTGCCCTTCACAGTGTGGGTTTGATCCCAATAGCTCCTCAGGGGGGTGGATAATGGGATACAGTATATATATATATATAGAGGCACGTGATTTACCATCCACCTTTGAAGACAAGATGAGTGAGGTGAACCATCTTCAAAATGTGTTAAGGGCAAATGGTTATCCTGACAGCTTGCTACCCAACAGGAAAACAATAAGGGCTTCCCCACACAACAGGCTGAGACCGAGAGAACAACCAAAGGGTTTGTGTGTTCTCCCTTTTGTACCGGGGGTTTCACAGAGGGTCGGCAGAATTTTGAAATCGGAAGGAGTGAGGGTGAGTTTCACACCGGTTTTCACCCTTCGCCAAGCCCTTATGAGGGTCAAGGACAAGCTTCCGAGGAAGGATAGGTCAGGGGTGGTATATGTAGTGCCCTGTGGTTGTGGAGCTGAGTATGTGGGTGAAACCGGGAGGACCTTAGGTCAACGTATTGCTGAACACCAAAAAGCATTTGAATGTAATTTTCCCAGCAGATCTGCTATTGCCAAACACGGCCTTATAGTCTGGTCTGTTAGGGGGATTTTAAGGGGGGATTGTGCAAATTTGTCTACAAGCATGAAACTTGGCACACTTGTAGTTTGTGACCTGCTGAATTCAAATCTGCCGGGAGCCAAAGCCAATTCTCAATGGGAGCGCCATATTTGACACTTCAAAATGGCCGCCACTCAAAAACTGACTTCCGTTACTAGCCAACCAAAAGTCACATAATTACAATTAAAAGCACTTTTCGAGGGGTTTGGACCTCACTGATTCTAAATATGATGTCTGTTTGACAGTAGCCTTGACAGGAAATTTTACATATTTTTTTTAAATGTTTGACAATTTTTTTAAATTTTAATTTTTTTATTTAAATTTTATTTTATTTATTTTATTTCATGAACATGGGATTGTGAGTTCTGGACCTTTGAGCCCAGATCTCTAGAGACTCAGGTGGTCCCTCAATACCAGAGCAGTAATTGGAGTATGACTTCTGTCTGAGGAGATACAGACCCATGACAGAGACCTGGTGAGCATAGCGAGTGCGCTTTATATGATGCTCATGAAGCACAGACTGGGCACGGCCAGATGTGAGGACCTGGGCCTGAGTAAGAATGTTGCTCCACCCAGAGTCCCGCAGCAACTTACCAATCATCTGGTGTAATTTGTCCTCTATGTGTAGAGCGCCCATCATCAGGACCAGCTTATCTTCCCCCATTGTGTCAGGGAATGACCACTGCAGCTGCTTAGCGATGGCATACAGAGGCTGGTCACCACCAAGCACAGGAGTTTGACCTCTGTTGAGGGCCTCTGTGCCTTGCATTGTGAGATGCATTGCATGTTTCATCATAGAAGGTGTGGCTGCTTTGTCAGGGAACAGAGGTAGAACCCCTATCAAAGCCTTAGGCTTCACAGAGTCATCACTCATGAGTCGGGAGTTGTAGCCTGACCAGGTGATGACTTCACCTTCTGGCAATGTGTCCTCTTTCAGCACTGTGGACACATGTGCCATCCAGGACTCATCCTTGAATTTGGCTCCATGTAGCAGATTATGAGATGGCCGAGAATTGAGATCTGGAGTACATGATACATGCAAATCATTGCTTGAGAATTCAGCTGGCTGAACCACTGTGTAGGATTCAGGAAGTTGTGGTACAGTAGTGTCTGTAGGATCCAGCTCGATAGAGGGTCGCTGTACTCCTTGGTTGTCCCAAGACAGGTGGTTTGTCACGCTGATTGCTGTCCCATGGAACTCATCATGGGAGAAGTTACCTTGGTTGCTGCTATCCAAGTTGTCTACATCAAAGGTCACGAAGACCCCACTACGGATGTTTGTGGGCAGCACAACTCCATCCTGGACAAACTGTTTGACGTGTGCTCGTGCCATGGATCGCCTGATCTCCAAGACACGACTGTAAGACACAGAAACCCCAAAGGCATTGGCATTATTGATCTCTTTCTTCCGCCTACCCTCACCATGCAGCTTGAGGCCCTGGTACAAAGGGAAAGGGGTCTCATGTTCTTTGTTGTGACGGATGTTGCTGGACTTTGTGGCATGATGTGAACCACTGCAGGTATTATAAATAATCTGCTGGGCAATGGTGCTTGCAACTCTTGCCCTGCCTTGTACCTGCGCCTGCAACTCCTCATTGCTCTGTTCATGCAAGATTGAGGGTCCCTGGAGCAGGATGTTGAGGAAGCTTCTCAGCTGTCCAGGGATGGGAGATGTCAGGGAATCAGAGGCAAAAGAACCAGTAAATGGTTCTTGCCTCTGGAGACAGCATTTCCTAAGTATTACTGCTGCTCGCATCAACAACAAAGCATCATCCTGACCTATCTGGGACTTATGGGCTTCAGCTATTAGATCTCCAACGTTCTGGTTGCTAGAGATATAGACTTCCTTGCCCTGGGAGAACTCTGTCGACTCAGGAAGCAGCTTCAGAAGATACTCCTTGAACCGTGTGGCATGTGGTTCCCTGGTATCAGAACAGGGAATTCCCTGTTGCTCCACAAGTGTTCTATATAACTGTCGCAAAGCAGACAGTTTGAAGACTGAGTCAGAGTCCTCGACTAAAGCAACAAGCTGTGCAATGGCAACTGAATTTAAGTGAGGGGCAGGAGGACCTGCAGATGATCTGCGATCCTCAGCACGAGCTGAGTCTCTCAGGTGCAAGTAACACTGTACACGATAGTAAGTGTCACCAGCGTGGGCATCAGCTGCGTGGGCAATCAGTTTGCCCAGAAGATTGAAATTGTTGGTGCTCTGAGCCCAGGTCTTTAAGTTTGTGTCTACATTAAATGTTTCAACTTTACGTAGATTCTTTTGGTCCTGTCCCTCACATATTATGCAACAAGGAGACTTCTGAGGAGCAGAAGACACTGCAAAACTGGACCGTAGTTTCTTAGGTGAGTTTTGGTCACTAGAATCCTCTTTTTCAGTGAACCTTCTCAGGCGAGAGTTACTGCAGTAGGTTCTGCAAACTTTGTGATATTTGGCATTGTGTGTCTGAAGCGTCTTAGCAATGCCCTGGCCCTCATCAAGCTGAGCCCATGACACTTTCAAACAAGAAGGCATGACACCAATGGCTTTAAAACCATTCAGATCTTTCTCAATTGAAGCAAGGCCCTCTTCCGTTGGCGTCTGCAACCGTTCATCCTTTTCTTCTTGGCAGACACAGCAAAGCTCCCAGTTGATGGCATCCATCCTTGCCATCCACCACCAGTACAGCTAGGACTTCTATTCTCTATTCTTCTATTCTATTCTTCTATTCCCACAGCAGAACGACAGGCACCTGAAAAAAAAAAAAAAAAAAATTTAAATTTAAAAAAATTGTCAAACAAAAAAAATAATAATATGTAAAATTTCCTGTCAAGGCTACTGTCAAACAGACATCAGATTTAAAATCAGTGAGGTCCAAAACCCTAGAAAAGTGCTTTTAATTGTAATTATGTGACTTTTGGTTGGCTAGTAACGGAAAAGTCAGTTTTTGAGTGGCGGCCATTTTGAAGTGTCAAATATGGCGCTCCCATTGAGAATTGGCTTTGGCTCCAGGCAGATTTGAATTCAGCATGTCAAAAACTACAAGTGTGCCAAATGTCATGCTTGTAGACAAATCTGCACAATTTTTCCCCTAACAGACCAGACTATTAAGGAAGGCCACACACCTTTATGGGATAGGGTTAATATTTTGGGTTCCACACCCAACAGAAACAGAAGACGTGTTTTGGAGGCTTGGCACACAGAAGAAACTGTTACCTCGATCACACAAGAGGTAGTTGACTTACCGGTAGCGTTTGACCCACTCTTGTGTAAACGAAGCAGGCATTCCGTACTTTGAACAACGAGTCCACATAATATGTCACACAAGGTTTTTATTCGGACAATTTGCCCCCTCCCCCTCCCCCCCTCCCTCCAAACCACCCCTCTCCCCAACCCCCCCCTCCGCTTCCACACGCCCTCTGGTTTCCCCCCCCCATTCTATCCCCCCCTATAACTCCCCTCCATCCCGCATTCCCGTTTACCGCATAAGGCCACATGTGATGAT
>NC_136270.1:14624772-14629772 GCF_964187855.1 Myxine glutinosa | reverse complement strand
TTTATTGAGGGTGGCACTCTTCCCCCACGTGGCTCCTTTTTATTGAGGCTGGCACTCTTCCCTCATGTGGCTCCTTTTTATTGAGGCTGGCACTCTTCCCCCACGCGGCTCCTATTTTATTGAGGCTGCCACCCTTCCCTCATGCAGGTGCTTTTTATTGAGGCTGGCACTCTTCCCTCACACAGCTCCTTTTATTGAGGCAGGCACTCTTCCCCCACGCAGCTCCTTATTATTGAGGCTGGCACTCTTCCCCCACATGGCTCCATTTTATTGAGCCTGGCACTCTTCCCTCATGCGGCTCCTTTTTATTGAGGCTGGCACTCTTCCCCCACGTGGCTCCTTTTTATTGAGGCTGGCACTCTTCCCCCACGCGGCTCCTTTTTATTGAGGCTGGCACTGGGGGAAGAGTGCCACCCTCAATAAAAAGGAGCCGTGTGGGGGAAGAGTGCCACCCTCAATAAAAAGGAGCCGCGTGGGGGAAGAGTGCCATCCTCAATAAAAAGGAGCTGCGTGAGGGAAGAGTACCAGCCTCAATAAAAAGGAGCCGTGTGAGGGAAGAGTGCCAGCCTCAATAAAAAGGAGCCGCATGAGGGAAGAGCCCACGTGGCTCCTTTTTATTGAGGGTCGCACTCTTCCCCCATGCGGCTCCTTATTATTGAGGCTGGCACTCTTCCCTCACACGGCTCCTTTTTATTGAGGATGGCACTCTTCCCCCATGCGGCTCCTTTTTATTGAGGGTGTCACTCTTACCCCACGCGGTTCCTTTTTGTTGAGGCTGGCACGGGCGTGGTCAAGATTCCTCCGAGGCCCTTCCCACCCGTTTGCAGTTTCTTCTCATTGGTCTTCGGCATGTCAAGTCTTTGAGACCCTTCCATAAAAGTCGCTGGTGACTGGATGGCACACCTCCTTCCGGAAGAATCTTCGGTGGATATGCCGCCACGATGCCGTCCATTTTCGCGCTGCGATGCCTTTTTGCTGTAATAGATGTCTGTGTGGTGTTTTAAAGAAAAGAAACGCAGGGAAGAAAGGAAGGGGATTTATTTTAACTCGAGGACTGAAGTCGTGTTGAAAGAGGGATGATTATTTTTACTTTTAGTCCGTACGAGGTTTGAGGGGTGAAGATTGGCGGGGAGATACTGTGTGGGAGATATTAGCTGGGGAACAAAGGGATCAGGGATTGAGGAGGGATGAATGAATTGATGTTGAATGAGGAGAAGGGGGTTCCAGTGAAGGTACGGGGTTTCAGAGAGTGAAGGTCTGACATATATGAAGGTGCAAATATTCCCCGTTTTATCCCGACACTGTGACCGCGGGTTTATTTCCGTTTCCGGAAGTTACAGCTCAACTCGGACGGCGCTGGGGTGAATCGGGCCTGCATCTGCAGTGAATAAACGTGTGCAACAATCAATCGTAGTCTGTCGAGATATTTTACAAATGGCGAATGAGAGATGAGTGGTGCGGGGCTCATCAAATAGTCATGAGTGGGAGGTAATAAAAACGCAGGCATGCAGGGAGGAAGAGAAGCTTCCTGGAATTGGCTAGAAGAGTTTCCCCTAATAATCGGCTGGGAAGAGTTTTGCCTTATATCTGGCCATGGAATGTTTGCCCTCACATTGAGTTGAACTGCCTCCAAAACAACTACATGGAGGGCTTTGCCATCCATCTCTTCATGTATCGTGAATTTCCCGATATCTATTTCTTGTGGAGTGGCTGATGGGCCCAGCTAAGGCATAAATGATTAGGGAACCTACCAATTGTTCATTTGGTACCGTGGGCAGGGCCGGCGCCAGATTATTTTGCGCCCTAGGCAAGGCCAGCTACTTGCATCCCCTCCCCCCCACCAATTTTTTTTTGCCAACTTCGATTAATAAAAACAGATGTTTTGCAGAAAAAAGAAAAAGAAAACTTGAAACTGCTAAATTTATTTTAAATTGCAAGAATAAGTACCGTACAAGAATAATACAAGAATAAGTACAGAATAAAATTCAAGAAGAGTTTCTGCTATAAAGGCACCTGTAGTCTTCTTTAGTGGAACAAATCCCAAGAAATGTTCTCTTATGATAACTTCAGATTCAGACATCTCATTATCTGATGGCATTATCAATTATGAACAATGAACTATTATATTTTCCTTTTATTATGTTTTTTCTTAAAACAATAGTTTGTATAAAACTGTGACCCTTTAAGGTTCAGTAATGCGCCCCTCTGGTGTCTGCGCCCTAGGCGGCTGCCTAGTTGGCCTAATTAAATGGTAGCGCTGGCCCTGACCGTGGGTACGAAATCGTTAGCGGGTTGAAAAGGGATTGATTATTGTGTGGCCATTTATTTATTTTGTACTTTGCTTCATTCTAGTTTCCTTTCCCCGAGCCATTTGCTTTTAATAACTCGATGATATTCATAGAATACTTACCCTGCGCAGTCAACTCTCGATCTCTCGAGAGATCTTGGAGGCGACGTCACGGATTTTCGAAGCTCCACATGGTCTCCACGTTTTCAAATTTAAGTCTGTTCACAATTGTATTTTGGCGAAACAGTATTTATCTTTCGGTGTGTGAACCTATAGTGTGCCCCTTGGAAGTTTCTCGGTGTTTATCTTTCATAAATTAATCGTTTGTTTGCCATGTCGCGAGTGAGGCCTTGCAGCCTCAGGCTTCTCCCGTCGAAGTTTGTTCCTTCCTTCGCTGTTTTGCTTGGTTTTTTGATTTTCTCTTCTCCCCCAAACTTCAGCGAACATCAACTCTTTGTCGAACGTTGTAACCCCCCTCACCCCTCCCCCAAAAAAACAAAAAAAACGTATTTCCCTTTCTCCTCGTGTGCTTTTGTTCCATCGTGCGCCTCTGTCCACGTGCGCTGTCCCGCCCCGCCCCCATTATCCCCTTGCCTTCCACCTTTTGCCCTGTTCAAGTGACTCCTGGTGTCCCTCTCGGCTCCCTCTCCCCGTTGGTATTTTTGTGAATACAAGACTGTGAATACAAGGCTGCAGACTGCCGATCTGAGGGAAGAGGAATGGAGCGGCAGAGAGTGGAGTCATCAGCAAAGAGAGAGGGAGGATTTTCCAGAGAGTCAGAGAGATCATTGATAAAGACCAGAAAAAGCACAGGGCCCAGAACACTGCCTTGGGGAACTCCAGCCTGAACAGGAAGGGGAGATGAGAGAAATCCATTCAGGGCCACACGGTGTCTACGACCAGAGAGGAAGTCCGCAAGCCATGCATGGAGATTTCCATGGATACCATAGGAGGAGAGTTTGGTGAGCAGAGCTGGGTGCCAGACCGTATCGAAGGCACGTGATATGTCAAGGGAGACAGCTCTGATATCCTGTTTGGCATTGAGGACCTCCATCCATCGTTGAGACAGCAGAAGCAGCATGTCCAGTGGAGAATGACCTGGTCTGAATCCAAATTGATGATCGGAGATCAAGCCATTGGAGAAGAGGAAGGATTTCATATCCGAAGCAATGATGGATTCCATGACTTTGCTGATAATTGGGAGCCGGCTGATTGATCTGTAGTTGCAAGGATCTGTTTTTGCACCTTTTTGTGTAAAGCGATAATGTTTGCCGATTTCCAGGATGCTGGCAGATGACCTTGAGCAAAAGAGAGGGTGAAAAGAACAGAGAGAGGGTGAGATAGAGCGGCAGAGCAGGATTTTAGGACCCGTGGGCTGATGCCGTCTGGTCCAGTTGCAGAATCAGAGTCGAGGTTTGACAAAAGCTCCTCCACCTTGTCAGGAGAGAAGGAAACAGATCCCAGGAGCAGTTGGGTTCAACTGGGTAAGGTGGGAACAGAGAGAGATGGTTTTGGGACACAAGATTTTGAGGCAAACACAGAATTGAGGCATTCAGCTTTGTCACGTGCGGTGTCAACTGTGTAGCCATTTGAGGTAAGGGAGGGGATGGAGGGGGAACAAACACCAGAAACGGATTTGACCAGACGCCACCAGGATTTGGAGGAAGGAGACAGGTTTGAGAGTTCATTCTTGAGTGTGGAGAGATAGTGCTTCCTGGCACTCCTGAGGGTAGACACACACTTGTTCCAAGCTTGGTGGAAGGAACTGCGATTGTCTTCAGTTGGATTAGCCTTCCAAGAGGCAAAGGCAAGTTGTTTCAGAGCAACTGCCTCACCACAAGATTCAGTGTACCATGGACGGGAGGAAGGGTAAGACAACTGAAGACGAGATGGGATAATCTGTGCATGAGAGAGAGCAGTTTGCTTTGGAGGAATTCCCAGGATGAGTTGATGTCAGAGGCAGTGGAGATGGGAGACCAGTCCAAATGATTGATGGCTGCTTGAAGACCGTGCCAGTCGGCCTGAGTGAAATGCCAGACTCGGTGACGCTGAGGAGGCTCTCTGAGAATGGCCAGAGAGATGTCCACTTTAACAAGCACATGATCAGAAGAACCGATTGGGGCAGAAGAAGAGCAGCAGACATTAGCAGGGAAGTTTGTCATAACCAAGTCTAGAAGAGAAGATACTCCATTGGCTGAGATCCGGGTCGGGAAATTGACAGATTGTGTCAATCCCAGTGAGTCGCAGAAGTCCTTTGCTGAGGTGCCATGGCTGGTGAGAGATGAACCCACACCCAGCCAGCTGGCATGATGACAGTTGAAGTCGCCACATATCAGGAAGAGAGAGTTGGGATGAGTGGATAGAAGTTGGTCCATGTTGTCAGACAGTGAAATGTAAATGGAGTCATCACTGTTTGGAGGATGGTACAGAACACATATGAACAAAAGGTGGGAGCAGAGAGGAAGTCGTAGCCAGAGGTACTCCTGGGGGTTAGGAGGAGAGAGGGCAGTGCAAGGAGAGTGAGGAAGAGAGTTTTTGATAAAGATAGCCACCCCACCACCAGGACGAGGCACAGGTCTATCATACCGGAGGAGGGAGTCTTTCAAAAATCCCGATGGAAAATAAAGTGACATTTCTAAGAGCAATCCAATAGAATCCCTCGATTCCCAAAAACACCAAATGCAAGCTTCATACAAGATTAAATAAATAAACT